>NW_027445889.1:312500-317500 GCF_038048845.1 Mixophyes fleayi | reverse complement strand
AACTGATTCATATGGCTATTTCCCTCCTAGTCACTCAATGGGAGTGCTGTGTTCAAAATGTGTAAGTGTCTGTGCACTTCCGCATATAGTGATGGGAGATAGCTAGTTGACTGTAGTGTCAACTATGGGTGTTCAGGTTGAGATCAGATCTTCCTTAACACCAATACATCAATAGTAAATTTGATCTTGTAACTATACTAGGTCTACAACGGAATAATAAAAGAGTAAAACTTAAATGAAACAAAAAACAAATGAAAAGATCAAAAAATTATGAAAACGAAATACGACAATATTCCCTGTCCTTCTCCCCAGCGTGAGGAAACCACTTTAATCACTGTGAGACACATACAAAAATGTCTCAATGTCACACAGAATGAACGGCACCCCATAATTTAGGAAATTTTACCAGAATTTAATCATACTACACCTATGTGGTATAATGAGACAAAAGGTGGGAAAGGACTATCTCTGGATTCTGATTTTACTAAGTGACCATCCATCCAAGATGGACCCCTAATGAAGTACTAGGAAATGGGGACCCTGGATACCTCGATGTGTGTAGGATAACACCCACAGACAGTCAGTGTAAATAATCAAATCCTTTTATCAATTTGAGTCCAGATACAGATCATTAAATGTCAGTAAGGATCCCTCTCTATTACAGTGGCAGAGGTAAACAAAGCTCACAGCTGGTATTTCTGTAGTGTAGTGGTTATCACATTCACCTAACACGCGAAAGGTCCCCGGTTCGAAACCGGGCAGAAACAAGCGTTAGATTTCCTTTTATATAGGACATGTGAGATGTAAAATTGATATAACATCTTGTAAATAGTTGTATCAACAGGAACTTTTAATGTCATTGCAACATCATCTACCTATCCACCTTCATATATGATTTAACAATCATTTCCATACGCCTCCTGTAAATCTTAGCAATAGCTCCTGTAGGGCACCTAACCTCTCTATGTCTTTCAGGAACAAGTCACAGGGATGATGTCAATGATGTTTCAGGGAGACATAGAAAGGGGATGCGACCATTGCATCCCAGCTTCTTTATTGAATGGTGTGCGGAAGCCATTTATCTGCCAGGAACCACTCATCATTGTTCTTGGTCATGACATAGGAATCTGTGACTTGCCGTAACTCCCTGCCTAAAATTGAACAAGACATTACCGTTACATCCTGTAGCGGGAAGGGGTTAATTTTATTAGTTAACCATAGAGCAGCAGCAAAACATAACTATGAATTACAAAACATCTTCTTATAAATTAGTTAATAGTGAAGATAGAATTGAAGAACATTGTTCAACGTTATGTGCATACAGTGAAGCGGCCTCGTTAGCACAGTAGGTAGCGCGTCAGTCTCATAATCAACACTTCCTCACCACTGTATTTCTATGTTGTCAAACCAGCCATATTGCTATGAGACGACGTAGAGGTTGCACTGACAGCCAAAGGCTCCAATGAGTGGGCAAGAACTGATTCATATGGCTATTTCCCTCCTAGTCACTCAATGGGAGTGCTGTGTTCAAAATGTGTAAGTGTCTGTGCACTTCCGCATATAGTGATGGGAGATAGCTAGTTGACTGTAGTGTCAACTATGGGTGTTCAGGTTGAGATCAGATCTTCCTTAACACCAATACATTAATAGTAAATTTGATCTTGTAACTATACTAGGTCTACAACGGAATAAAAAAAGAGTAAAACTTAAATGAAACAAAAAACAAATGAAAAGATCAAAAAATTATGAAAACGAAATACGACAATATTCCCTGTCCTTCTCCCCAGCTTGAGGAAACCACTTCAATCACTGTGAGACACATACAAAAATGTCTGAATGTCACACAGAATGAACGGCACCCCATAATTTGGGAAATTATACCAGAATTCAATCATACTACACCTATGTGGTATAATGAGACACAAGCTGGGAAAGGACTATCTCTGGATTCTGATTTTACTAAGTGACCAACCATCCAAGATGGAGCCCTAATGAAGTACTAGGAAATGGGGACCCTGTATACCTCGATGTGTATAGGATAACACCCTCAGCCAGTCAGTGTAAATAATCAAAACCTTTTATCATTTTGAGTCCAGATACAGATCATTAAATGTCAGTAAGGATCCCTCTCTATTACAGTGGCAGAGGTCAAGAAAGCTCACAGCTGGTGTTTCTGTAGTGTAGTGGTTATCACATTTGCCTAACACGCGAAAGGTCCCCGGTTCGAAACCGGGCAGAAACAAGCGTTAGATCTCCTTTTATATAGGACATTTGAGATGTAAAATTGATATAACATCTTTTAAATAGTTGTATCAACAGGAACTTTTAATGTCATTGCAACACCATCTACCTATCCACCTTCATATATGATTTAACAATCATTTCCATACGCCTCCTGTATATCTTAGCAATAGCTCCTGTCGGGCACCTAACCTCTCTATGTCTTTCAGGAAGAAGTCACAGGGATGATGTCAATGAGGTTTCAGGCAGACATAGAAAGGGAATGCGACCATTGCATCCCAGCTTCTTTATTGAATGGTGTGCGGAAGCCATTTATCTGCCAGGAACCACTCATCATTGTTCTTGGTCATGAGACAGGGATCTGTGACTTACCGTAACTCCATGCCTAAAATTGCACAAGACATTACAGTTACATCCTGTAGCGGGAAGGGGTTAATTTTATTAGTTAACCATAGAGCAGCAGCAAAACATAACTATGAATTACAAAACATCTTCTTATAAATTAGATAATAGTGAAGATAGAATTGAAGAACAATGTTCAACGTTATGTGCATACCGTGAAGCGGCCTCGTTAGCACAGTAGGTAGCGCGTCAGTCTCATAATCAACACTTCCTCACCACTGTCTTTCTATGTTGTTAAACCAGCTATATTGCTATGAGACGACTTAGAGGTTGCACTGACAGCCAAAGGCTCCACTGAGTGGGCAAGAACTGATTCATATGGCTATTTCCCTCCTAGTCACTCAATGGGAGTGCTGTGTTCAAAATGTGTAAGTGTCTGTGCACTTCCGCATATAGTGATGGGAGATAGCTAGTTGACTGTAGTGTCAACTATGGGTGTTCAGGTTGAGATCAGATCTTCCTTAACACCAATACATCAATAGTAAATTTGATCTTGTAACTATACTAGGTCTACAACGGAATAATAAAAGAGTAAAACTTAAATGAAACAAAAAACAAATGAAAAGATCAAAAAATTATGAAAACGAAATACGACAATATTCCCTGTCCTTCTCCCCAGCTTGAGGAAACCACTTCAATCACTGTGAGACACATACAAAAATGTCTGAATGTCACACAGAATGAACGGCACCCCATAATTTGGGAAATTATACCAGAATTCAATCATACTACACCTATGTGGTATAATGAGACACAAGCTGGGAAAGGACTATCTCTGGATTCTGATTTTACTAACTGACCAACCATCCAAGATGGACCCCTAATGAAGTACTAGGAAATGGGGACCCTGGATACCTCGATGTGTGTAGGATAACACCCTCAGACAGTCAGTGTAAATAATCAAAACCTTTTATCAATTTGAGTCCAGATACAGATCATTAAATGTCAGTAAGGATCCCTCTCTATTACAGTGGCAGAGGTCAAGAAAGCTCACAGCTGGTGTTTCTGTAGTGTAGTGGTTATCACATTTGCCTAACACGCGAAAGGTCCCCGGTTCGAAACCGGGCAGAAACAAGCGTTAGATCTCCTTTTATATAGGACATTTGAGATGTAAAATTGATATAACATCTTTTAAATAGTTGTATCAACAGGAACTTTTAATGTCATTGCAACACCATCTACCTATCCACCTTCATATATGATTTAACAATCATTTCCATACGCCTCCTGTATATCTTAGCAATAGCTCCTGTCGGGCACCTAACCTCTCTATGTCTTTCAGGAAGAAGTCACAGGGATGATGTCAATGAGGTTTCAGGCAGACATAGAAAGGGAATGCGACCATTGCATCCCAGCTTCTTTATTGAATGGTGTGCGGAAGCCATTTATCTGCCAGGAACCACTCATCATTGTTCTTGGTCATGAGACAGGGATCTGTGACTTACCGTAACTCCATGCCTAAAATTGCACAAGACATTACAGTTACATCCTGTAGCGGGAAGGGGTTAATTTTATTAGTTAACCATAGAGCAGCAGCAAAACATAACTATGAATTACAAAACATCTTCTTATAAATTAGATAATAGTGAAGATAGAATTGAAGAACAATGTTCAACGTTATGTGCATACCGTGAAGCGGCCTCGTTAGCACAGTAGGTAGCGCGTCAGTCTCATAATCAACACTTCCTCACCACTGTCTTTCTATGTTGTTAAACCAGCTATATTGCTATGAGACGACTTAGAGGTTGCACTGACAGCCAAAGGCTCCACTGAGTGGGCAAGAACTGATTCATATGGCTATTTCCCTCCTAGTCACTCAATGGGAGTGCTGTGTTCAAAATGTGTAAGTGTCTGTGCACTTCCGCATATAGTGATGGGAGATAGCTAGTTGACTGTAGTGTCAACTATGGGTGTTCAGGTTGAGATCAGATCTTCCTTAACACCAATACATCAATAGTAAATTTGATCTTGTAACTATACTAGGTCTACAACGGAATAATAAAAGAGTAAAACTTAAATGAAACAAAAAACAAATGAAAAGATCAAAAAATTATGAAAACGAAATACGACAATATTCCCTGTCCTTCTCCCCAGCGTGAGGAAACCACTTTAATCACTGTGAGACACATACAAAAATGTCTCAATGTCACACAGAATGAACGGCACCCCATAATTTAGGAAATTTTACCAGAATTTAATCATACTACACCTATGTGGTATAATGAGACAAAAGGTGGGAAAGGACTATCTCTGGATTCTGATTTTACTAAGTGACCATCCATCCAAGATGGACCCCTAATGAAGTACTAGGAAATGGGGACCCTGGATACCTCGATGTGTGTAGGATAACACCCACA
>NW_027445889.1:277500-310000 GCF_038048845.1 Mixophyes fleayi | reverse complement strand
TGGGTGTTCAGGTTGAGATCAGATCTTCCTTAACACCAATACATCAATAGTAAATTTGATCTTGTAACTATACTAGGTCTACAACGGAATAAAAAAAGAGTAAAACTTAAATGAAACAAAAAACAAATGAAAAGATCAAAAAATTATGAAAACGAAATACGACAATATTCCCTGTCCTTCTCCCCAGCTTGAGGAAACCACTTCAATCACTGTGAGACACATACAAAAATGTCTGAATGTCACACAGAATGAACGGCACCCCATAATTTGGGAAATTATACCAGAATTCAATCATACTACACCTATGTGGTATAATGAGACACAAGCTGGGAAAGGACTATCTCTGGATTCTGATTTTACTAAGTGACCAACCATCCAAGATGGAGCCCTAATGAAGTACTAGGAAATGGGGACCCTGGATACCTCGATGTGTGTAGGATAACACCCTCAGACAGTCAGTGTAAATAATCAAAACCTTTTATCAATTTGAGTCCAGATACAGATCATTAAATGTCAGTAAGGATCCCTCTCTATTACAGTGGCAGAGGTCAACAAAGCTCACAGCTGGTGTTTCTGTAGTGTAGTGGTTATCACATTCGCCTAACACGCGAAAGGTCCCCGGTTCGAAACCAGGCAGAAACAAGTGTTAGATCTCCTTTTATATAGGACATGTGAGATGTAAAATTGATATAACATCTTTTAAATAGTTGTATCAACAGGAACTTTTAATGTCATTGCAACACCATCTACCTATCCACCTTCATATATGATTTAACAATCATTTCCATACGCCTCCTGTATATCTTAGCAATAGCTCCTGTCGGGCACCTAACCTCTCTATGTCTTTCAGGAAGAAGTCACAGGGATGATGTCAATGAGGTTTCAGGCAGACATAGAAAGGGAATGCGACCATTGCATCCCAGCTTCTTTATTGAATGGTGTGCGGAAGCCATTTATCTGCCAGGAACCACTCATCATTGTTCTTGGTCATGACACAGGGATCTGTGACTTACCGTAACTCCATGCCTAAAATTGCACAAGACATTACCGTTACATCCTGTAGCGGGAAGGGGTTAATTTTATTAGTTAACCATAGAGCAGCAGCAAAACATAACTATGAATTATAAAACATCTTCTTTTAAATTAGTTAATAGTGAAGATAGAATTGAAGAACATTGTTCAACGTTATGTGCATACCGTGAAGCGGCCTCGTTAGCACAGTAGGTAGCGCGTCAGTCTCATAATCAACACTTCCTCACCACTGTCTTTCTTTGTTGTTAAACCAGCTATATTGCTATGAGACGACTTAGAGGTTGCACTGACAGCCAAAGGCTCCACTGAGTGGGCAAGAACTGATTCATATGGCTATTTCCCTCCTAGTCACTCAATGGGAGTGCTGTGTTCAAAATGTGTAAGTGTCTGTGCACTTCCGCATATAGTGATGGGAGATAGCTAGTTGACTGTAGTGTCAACTATGGGTGTTCAGGTTGAGATCAGATCTTCCTTAACACCAATACATCAATAGTAAATTTGATCTTGTAACTATACTAGGTCTACAACGGAATAATAAAAGAGTAAAACTTAAATGAAACAAAAAACAAATGAAAAGATCAAAAAATTATGAAAACGAAATACGACAATATTCCCTGTCCTTCTCCCCAGCGTGAGGAAACCACTTTAATCACTGTGAGACACATACAAAAATGTCTCAATGTCACACAGAATGAACGGCACCCCATAATTTAGGAGATTTTACCAGAATTTAATCATACTACACCTATGTGGTATAATGAGACACAAGGTGGGAAAGGACTATCTCTGGATTCTGATTTTACTAAGTGACCAATCATTCAAGATGGACCCCTAATGAAGTACTAGGAAATGGGGACCCTGGATACCTCGATGTGTGTAGGATAACACCCTCAGACAGTCAGTGTAAATAATCAAATCCTTTTATCAATTTGAGTCCAGATACAGATCATTAAATGTCAGTAAGGATCCCTCTCTATTACAGTGGCAGAGGTCAACAAAGCTCACAGCTGGTGTTTCTGTAGTGTAGTGGTTATCACATTCGCCTAACACGCGAAAGGTCCCCGGTTCGAAACCGGGCAGAAACAAGCGTTAGATTTCCTTTTATATAGGACATGTGAGATGTAAAATTGATATAACATCTTGTAAATAGTTGTATCAACAGGAACTTTTAATGTCATTGCAACATCATCTACCTATCCACCTTCATATATGATTTAACAATCATTTCCATACGCCTCCTGTAAATCTTAGCAATAGCTCCTGTAGGGCACCTAACCTCTCTATGTCTTTCAGGAACAAGTCACAGGGATGATGTCAATGATGTTTCAGGGAGACATAGAAAGGGGATGCGACCATTGCATCCCAGCTTCTTTATTGAATGGTGTGCGGAAGCCATTTATCTGCCAGGAACCACTCATCATTGTTCTTGGTCATGACACAGGAATCTGTGACTTGCCGTAACTCCCTGCCTAAAATTGAACAAGACATTACCGTTACATCCTGTAGCGGGAAGGGGTTAATTTTATTAGTTAACCATAGAGCAGCAGCAAAACATAACTATGAATTACAAAACATCTTCTTATAAATTAGTTAATAGTGAAGATAGAATTGAAGAACATTGTTCAACGTTATGTGCATACAGTGAAGCGGCCTCGTTAGCACAGTAGGTAGCGCGTCAGTCTCATAATCAACACTTCCTCACCACTGTATTTCTATGTTGTCAAACCAGCCATATTGCTATGAGACGACGTAGAGGTTGCACTGACAGCCAAAGGCTCCAATGAGTGGGCAAGAACTGATTCATATGGCTATTTCCCTCCTAGTCACTCAATGGGAGTGCTGTGTTCAAAATGTGTAAGTGTCTGTGCACTTCCGCATATAGTGATGGGAGATAGCTAGTTGACTGTAGTGTCAACTATGGGTGTTCAGGTTGAGATCAGATCTTCCTTAACACCAATACATTAATAGTAAATTTGAGTGTAAATAATCAAAACCTTTTATCATTTTGAGTCCAGATACAGATCATTAAATGTCAGTAAGGATCCCTCTCTATTACAGTGGCAGAGGTCAAGAAAGCTCACAGCTGGTGTTTCTGTAGTGTAGTGGTTATCACATTTGCCTAACACGCAAAAGGTCCCCGGTTCGAAACCGGGCAGAAACAAGCGTTAGATCTCCTTTTATATAGGACATTTGAGATGTAAAATTGATATAACATCTTTTAAATAGTTGTATCAACAGGAACTTTTAATGTCATTGCAACACCATCTACCTATCCACCTTCATATATGATTTAACAATCATTTCCATACGCCTCCTGTATATCTTAGCAATAGCTCCTGTCGGGCACCTAACCTCTCTATGTCTTTCAGGAAGAAGTCACAGGGATGATGTCAATGAGGTTTCAGGCAGACATAGAAAGGGAATGCGACCATTGCATCCCAGCTTCTTTATTGAATGGTGTGCGGAAGCCATTTATCTGCCAGGAACCACTCATCATTGTTCTTGGTCATGAGACAGGGATCTGTGACTTACCGTAACTCCATGCCTAAAATTGCACAAGACATTACAGTTACATCCTGTAGCGGGAAGGGGTTAATTTTATTAGTTAACCATAGAGCAGCAGCAAAACATAACTATGAATTACAAAACATCTTCTTATAAATTAGTTAATAGTGAAGATAGAATTGAAGAACAATGTTCAACGTTATGTGCATACCGTGAAGCGGCCTCGTTAGCACAGTAGGTAGCGCGTCAGTCTCATAATCAACACTTCCTCACCACTGTCTTTCTATGTTGTTAAACCAGCTATATTGCTATGAGACGACTTAGAGGTTGCACTGACAGCCAAAGGCTCCACTGAGTGGGCAAGAACTGATTCATATGGCTATTTCCCTCCTAGTCACTCAATGGGAGTGCTGTGTTCAAAATGTGTAAGTGTCTGTGCACTTCCGCATATAGTGATGGGAGATAGCTAGTTGACTGTAGTGTCAACTATGGGTGTTCAGGTTGAGATCAGATCTTCCTTAACACCAATACATCAATAGTAAATTTGATCTTGTAACTATACTAGGTCTACAACGGAATAATAAAAGAGTAAAACTTAAATGAAACAAAAAACAAATGAAAAGATCAAAAAATTATGAAAACGAAATACGACAATATTCCCTGTCCTTCTCCCCAGCGTGAGGAAACCACTTTAATCACTGTGAGACACATACAAAAATGTCTCAATGTCACACAGAATGAACGGCACCCCATAATTTAGGAAATTTTACCAGAATTTAATCATACTACACCTATGTGGTATAATGAGACAAAAGGTGGGAAAGGACTATCTCTGGATTCTGATTTTACTAAGTGACCATCCATCCAAGATGGACCCCTAATGAAGTACTAGGAAATGGGGACCCTGGATACCTCGATGTGTGTAGGATAACACCCACAGACAGTCAGTGTAAATAATCAAATCCTTTTATCAATTTGAGTCCAGATACAGATCATTAAATGTCAGTAAGGATCCCTCTCTATTACAGTGGCAGAGGTAAACAAAGCTCACAGCTGGTATTTCTGTAGTGTAGTGGTTATCACATTCACCTAACACGCGAAAGGTCCCCGGTTCGAAACCGGGCAGAAACAAGCGTTAGATTTCCTTTTATATAGGACATGTGAGATGTAAAATTGATATAACATCTTGTAAATAGTTGTATCAACAGGAACTTTTAATGTCATTGCAACATCATCTACCTATCCACCTTCATATATGATTTAACAATCATTTCCATACGCCTCCTGTAAATCTTAGCAATAGCTCCTGTAGGGCACCTAACCTCTCTATGTTTTTCAGGAACAAGTCACAGGGATGATGTCAATGATGTTTCAGGGAGACATAGAAAGGGGATGCGACCATTGCATCCCAGCTTCTTTATTGAATGGTGTGCGGAAGCCATTTATCTGCCAGGAACCACTCATCATTGTTCTTGGTCATGACACAGGAATCTGTGACTTGCCGTAACTCCCTGCCTAAAATTGAACAAGACATTACCGTTACATCCTGTAGCGGGAAGGGGTTAATTTTATTAGTTAACCATAGAGCAGCAGCAAAACATAACTATGAATTACAAAACATCTTCTTATAAATTAGTTAATAGTGAAGATAGAATTGAAGAACATTGTTCAACGTTATGTGCATACAGTGAAGCGGCCTCGTTAGCACAGTAGGTAGCGCGTCAGTCTCATAATCAACACTTCCTCACCACTGTATTTCTATGTTGTCAAACCAGCCATATTGCTATGAGACGACGTAGAGGTTGCACTGACAGCCAAAGGCTCCAATGAGTGGGCAAGAACTGATTCATATGGCTATTTCCCTCCTAGTCACTTAATGGGAGTGCTGTGTTCAAAATGTGTAAGTGTCTGTGCACTTCCGCATATAGTGATGGGAGATAGCTAGTTGACTGTAGTGTCAACTATGGGTGTTCAGGTTGAGATCAGATCTTCCTTAACACCAATACATCAATAGTAAATTTGATCTTGTAACTATACTAGGTCTACAACGGAATAATAAAAGAGTAAAACTTAAATGAAACAAAAAACAAATGAAAAGATCAAAAAATTATGAAAACGAAATACGACAATATTCCCTGTCCTTCTCCCCAGCTTGAGGAAACCACTTCAATCACTGTGAGACACATACAAAAATGTCTGAATGTCACACAGAATGAACGGCACCCCATAATTTGGGAAATTATACCAGAATTCAATCATACTACACCTATGTGGTATAATGAGACACAAGCTGGGAAAGGACTATCTCTGGATTCTGATTTTACTAACTGACCAACCATCCAAGATGGACCCCTAATGAAGTACTAGGAAATGGGGACCCTGGATACCTCGATGTGTGTAGGATAACACCCTCAGACAGTCAGTGTAAATAATCAAAACCTTTTATCATTTTGAGTCCAGATACAGATCATTAAATGTCAGTAAGGATCCCTCTCTATTACAGTGGCAGAGGTCAAGAAAGCTCACAGCTGGTGTTTCTGTAGTGTAGTGGTTATCACATTTGCCTAACACGCGAAAGGTCCCCGGTTCGAAACCGGGCAGAAACAAGCGTTAGATCTCCTTTTATATAGGACATTTGAGATGTAAAATTGATATAACATCTTTTAAATAGTTGTATCAACAGGAACTTTTAATGTCATTGCAACACCATCTACCTATCCACCTTCATATATGATTTAACAATCATTTCCATACGCCTCCTGTATATCTTAGCAATAGCTCCTGTCGGGCACCTAACCTCTCTATGTCTTTCAGGAAGAAGTCACAGGGATGATGTCAATGAGGTTTCAGGCAGACATAGAAAGGGAATGCGACCATTGCATCCCAGCTTCTTTATTGAATGGTGTGCGGAAGCCATTTATCTGCCAGGAACCACTCATCATTGTTCTTGGTCATGAGACAGGGATCTGTGACTTACCGTAACTCCATGCCTAAAATTGCACAAGACATTACAGTTACATCCTGTAGCGGGAAGGGGTTAATTTTATTAGTTAACCATAGAGCAGCAGCAAAACATAACTATGAATTACAAAACATCTTCTTATAAATTAGTTAATAGTGAAGATAGAATTGAAGAACAATGTTCAACGTTATGTGCATACCATGAAGCGGCCTCGTTAGCACAGTAGGTAGCGCGTCAGTCTCATAATCAACACTTCCTCACCACTGTCTTTCTATGTTGTTAAACCAGCTATATTGCTATGAGACGACTTAGAGGTTGCACTGACAGCCAAAGGCTCCACTGAGTGGGCAAGAACTGATTCATATGGCTATTTCCCTCCTAGTCACTCAATGGGAGTGCTGTGTTCAAAATGTGTAAGTGTCTGTGCACTTCCGCATATAGTGATGGGAGATAGCTAGTTGACTGTAGTGTCAACTATGGGTGTTCAGGTTGAGATCAGATCTTCCTTAACACCAATACATCAATAGTAAATTTGATCTTGTAACTATACTAGGTCTACAACGGAATAATAAAAGAGTAAAACTTAAATGAAACAAAAAACAAATGAAAAGATCAAAAAATTATGAAAACGAAATACGACAATATTCCCTGTCCTTCTCCCCAGCGTGAGGAAACCACTTTAATCACTGTGAGACACATACAAAAATGTCTCAATGTCACACAGAATGAACGGCACCCCATAATTTAGGAAATTTTACCAGAATTTAATCATACTACACCTATGTGGTATAATGAGACAAAAGGTGGGAAAGGACTATCTCTGGATTCTGATTTTACTAAGTGACCATCCATCCAAGATGGACCCCTAATGAAGTACTAGGAAATGGGGACCCTGGATACCTCGATGTGTGTAGGATAACACCCACAGACAGTCAGTGTAAATAATCAAATCCTTTTATCAATTTGAGTCCAGATACAGATCATTAAATGTCAGTAAGGATCCCTCTCTATTACAGTGGCAGAGGTAAACAAAGCTCACAGCTGGTATTTCTGTAGTGTAGTGGTTATCACATTCACCTAACACGCGAAAGGTCCCCGGTTCGAAACCGGGCAGAAACAAGCGTTAGATTTCCTTTTATATAGGACATGTGAGATGTAAAATTGATATAACATCTTGTAAATAGTTGTATCAACAGGAACTTTTAATGTCATTGCAACATCATCTACCTATCCACCTTCATATATGATTTAACAATCATTTCCATACGCCTCCTGTAAATCTTAGCAATAGCTCCTGTAGGGCACCTAACCTCTCTATGTTTTTCAGGAACAAGTCACAGGGATGATGTCAATGATGTTTCAGGGAGACATAGAAAGGGGATGCGACCATTGCATCCCAGCTTCTTTATTGAATGGTGTGCGGAAGCCATTTATCTGCCAGGAACCACTCATCATTGTTCTTGGTCATGACACAGGAATCTGTGACTTGCCGTAACTCCCTGCCTAAAATTGAACAAGACATTACCGTTACATCCTGTAGCGGGAAGGGGTTAATTTTATTAGTTAACCATAGAGCAGCAGCAAAACATAACTATGAATTACAAAACATCTTCTTATAAATTAGTTAATAGTGAAGATAGAATTGAAGAACATTGTTCAACGTTATGTGCATACAGTGAAGCGGCCTCGTTAGCACAGTAGGTAGCGCGTCAGTCTCATAATCAACACTTCCTCACCACTGTATTTCTATGTTGTCAAACCAGCCATATTGCTATGAGACGACGTAGAGGTTGCACTGACAGCCAAAGGCTCCAATGAGTGGGCAAGAACTGATTCATATGGCTATTTCCCTCCTAGTCACTTAATGGGAGTGCTGTGTTCAAAATGTGTAAGTGTCTGTGCACTTCCGCATATAGTGATGGGAGATAGCTAGTTGACTGTAGTGTCAACTATGGGTGTTCAGGTTGAGATCAGATCTTCCTTAACACCAATACATCAATAGTAAATTTGATCTTGTAACTATACTAGGTCTACAACGGAATAATAAAAGAGTAAAACTTAAATGAAACAAAAAACAAATGAAAAGATCAAAAAATTATGAAAACGAAATACGACAATATTCCCTGTCCTTCTCCCCAGCTTGAGGAAACCACTTCAATCACTGTGAGACACATACAAAAATGTCTGAATGTCACACAGAATGAACGGCACCCCATAATTTGGGAAATTATACCAGAATTCAATCATACTACACCTATGTGGTATAATGAGACACAAGCTGGGAAAGGACTATCTCTGGATTCTGATTTTACTAACTGACCAACCATCCAAGATGGACCCCTAATGAAGTACTAGGAAATGGGGACCCTGGATACCTCGATGTGTGTAGGATAACACCCTCAGACAGTCAGTGTAAATAATCAAAACCTTTTATCAATTTGAGTCCAGATACAGATCATTAAATGTCAGTAAGGATCCCTCTCTATTACAGTGGCAGAGGTCAACAAAGCTCACAGCTTGTGTTTCTGTAGTGTAGTGGTTATCACATTCGCCTAACACGCGAAAGGTCCCCGGTTCGAAACCGGGCAGAAACAAGCGTTAGATCTCCTTTTATATAGGACATGTGAGATGTAAAATTGATATAACATCTTGTAAATAGTTGTATCAACAGGAACTTTTAATGTCATTGCAACATCATCTACCTATTCACCTTCTTATATGATTTAACAATCATTTCCATACGCCTCCTGTATATCTTAGCAATAGCTCCTGTAGGGCACCTAACCTCTCTATGTCTTTCAGGAACAAGTCACAGGGATGATGTCAATGAGGTTTCAGGGAGACATAGAAAGGGGATGCGACCATTGCATCCCAGCTTCTTTATTGAATGGTGTGCGGAAGCCATTTATCTGCCAGGAACCACTCATCATTGTTCTTGGTCATGACACAGGGATCTGTGACTTGCCGTAACTCCCTGCCTAAAATTGAACAAGACATTACCGTTACATCCTGTAGCGGGAAGGGCTTAATTTTATTAGTTAACCATAGAGCAGCAGCAAAACATAAATATGAATTACAAAACATCTTCCTAAAAATTAGTTAATAGTGAAGATAGAATTGAAGAACATTGTTCAACGTTATGTGCATACAGTGAAGCGGCCTCGTTAGCACAGTAGGTAGCGCGTGAGTCTCATAATCAACACTTCCTCACCACTGTCTTTCTATGTTGTAAAACCAGCCATATTGCTATGAGACGACTTAGAGGTTGCCCTGACAGCCAAAGGCTTCAATGAGTGGGCAAGAACTGATTCATATGGCTATTTCCCTCCTAGTCACTCAATGGGAGTGCTGTGTTCAAAATGTGTAAGTGTCTGTGCACTTCCGCATATAGTGATGGGAGATAGCTAGTTGACTGTAGTGTCAACTATGGGTGTTCAGGTTGAGATCAGATCTTCCTTAACACCAATACATCAATAGTAAATTTGATCTTGTAACTATACTAGGTCTACAACGGAATAATAAAAGAGTAAAACTTAAATGAAACAAAAAACAAATGAAAAGATCAAAAAATTATGAAAACGAAATACGACAATATTCCCTGTCCTTCTCCCCAGCGTGAGGAAACCACTTTAATCACTGTGAGACACATACAAAAATGTCTGAATGTCACACAGAATGAACGGCACCCCATAATTTAGGAAATTTTACCAGAATTCAATCATACTACACCTATGTGGTATAATGAGACACAAGGTGGGAAAGGACTATCTCTGGATTCTGATTTTACTAAGTCACCAACCATCCAAGATGGACCCCTAATGAAGTACTAGGAAATGGGGACCCTGGATACCTCAATGTGTGTAGGATAACACCCTCAGACAGTCAGTGTAAATAATTAAATCCTTTTATCAATTTGAGTCCAGATACAGATCATTAAATGTCAGTAAGGATCCCTCTCTATTACAGTGGCAGAGGTCAACAAAAGCTCACAGCTGGTGTTTCTGTAGTGTAGTGGTTATCACATTCGCCTAACATGTGAAAGGTTCCTGGTTCAAAACCAGGCAGAAACAAGCATTAGATCTCCTTTTATATAGGACATGTGAGATGTAAAATTGATATAACATCTTGTAAATAGTTGTATCAACAGGAACTTTTAATGTCATTGCAACACCATCTATCTATCCACCTTCATATATGATTTAACAATCATTTCCATACGCCTCCTGTATATCTTAGCAATAGCTCCTGTCGGGCACCTAACCTCTCTATGTCTTTCAGGAACAAGTCACAGGGATGATGTCAATGAGGTTTCAGGGAGACATAGAAAGGGGATGCGACCATTGCATCCCAGCTTCTTTATTGAATGGTGTGCGGAAGCCATTTATCTGCCAGGAACCACTCATCATTGTTCTTGGTCATGACACAGGGATCTGTGACTTGCCGTAACTCCCTGCCTAAAATTGAACAAGACATTACCGTTACATCCTGTAGCGGGAAGGGGTTAATTTTATTAGTTAACCATAGAGCAGCAGCAAAACATAACTATGAATTACAAAACATCTTCTTATAAATTAGTTAATAGTGAAGATAGAATTGAAGAACATTGTTCAACGTTATGTGCATACAGTGAAGCGGCCTCGTTAGCACAGTAGGTAGCGCGTCTGTCTCATAATCAACACTTTCTCACCACTGTCTTTCTATGTTGTCAAACCAGCCATATTGCTATGAGACGACTTAGAGGTTGCACTGACAGCCAGAGGCTCCAATGAGTGGGCAAGAACTGATTCATATGGCTATTTCCCTCCTAGTCACTCAATGGGAGTGCTGTGTTCAAAATGTGTAAGTGTCTGTGCACTTCCGCATATAGTGATGGGAGAAAGCTAGTTGACTTTAGTGTCAACTATGGGTGTTCAGGTTGAGATCAGATCTTCCTTAACACCAATACATCAATAGTAAATTTGATCTTGTAACTATACTAGGTCTACAACGGAATAATAAAAGAGTAAAACTTAAATGAAACAAAAAACAAATGAAAAGATTAAAAAAATTATGAAAACGAAATACGACAATATTCCCTGTCCTTCTCCCCAGTGTGAGGAAACCACTTTAATCACTGTGAGACACATACAAAAATGTCTGAATGTCACACAGAATGAACGGCACCCCATAATTTAGGAAATTTTACCAGAATTCAATCATACTACACCTATGTAGTATAATGAGACACAAGGTGGGAAAGGACTATCTCTGGATTCTGATTTTACTAAGTGACCAACCATCCAAGATGGACCCCTAATGAAGTACTAGGAAATGGGGACCCTGGATACCTCAATGTGTGTAGGATAACACCCTCAGACAGTCAGTGTAAATAATCAAATCCTTTTATCAATTTGAGTCCAGATACAGATCATTAAATGTCAGTAAGGATCCCTCTCTATTACAGTGGCAGAGGTCAACAAAGCTCACAGCTGGTGTTTCTGTAGTGTAGTGGTTATCACATTCGCCTAACACGCGAAAGGTCCCCGGATCGAAACCGGGCAGAAACCAGCGTTAGATCTCCTTTTATATAGGACATGTGAGATGTAAAATTGATATAACATCTTGTAAATAGTTGTATCAACAGGAACTTTTAATGTCATTGCAACATCATCTACCTATTCACCTTCTTATATGATTTAACAATCATTTCCATACGCTTCCTGTATATCTTAGCAATAGCTCCTGTAGGGCACCTAACCTCTCTATGTCTTTCAGGAACAAGTCACAGGGATGATGTCAATGAGGTTTCAGGGAGACATAGAAAGGGGATGCGACCATTGCATCCCAGCTTCTTTATTGAATGGTGTGCGGAAGCCATTTATCTGCCAGGAACCACTCATCATTGTTCTTGGTCATGACACAGAGATCTGTGACTTGCCGTAACTCCCTGCCTAAAATTGAACAAGACATTACCGTTACATCCTGTAGCGGGAAGGGGTTAATTTTATTAGTTAACCATAGAGCAGCAGCAAAACATAACTATGAATTACAAAACATCTTCTTATAAATTAGTTAATAGTGAAGATAGAATTGAAGAACATTGTTCAACGTTATGTGCATACACTGAATCGGCCTCGTTAGCACAGTAGGTAGCGCGTCAGTCTCATAATCAACACTTCCTCACCACTGTCTTTCTATGTTGTCAAACCAGCCATATTGCTATGAGACGACTTAGAGGTTGCACTGACAGCAAAAGGCTCCAATGAGTGGGCAAGAACTGATTCATATGGCTATTTCCCTCCTAGTCACTCAATGGGAGTGCTGTGTTCAAAATGTTTAAGTGTCTGTGCACTTCCGCATATAGTGATGGGAGATAGCTAGTTGACTGTAGTGTCAACTATGGGTGTTCAGGTTGAGATCAGATCTTCCTTAACACCAATACATCAATAGTAAATTTGATCTTGTAACTATACTAGGTCTACAACGGAATAATAAAAGAGTAAAACTTAAATGAAACAAAAAACAAATGAAAAGATCAAAAAATTATAAAAACAAAATACGACAATATTCCCTGTCCTTCTCCCCAGCGTGAGGAAACCACTTTAGTCACTTAGAGACACATACAAAAATGTCTGAATGTCACACAGAATGAACGGCCCCCCATAATTTAGGAAATTATACCAGAATTCAATCATACTATACCTATGTGGTATAATGAGACACAAGGTGGGTAAGGACTATCTCTGGATTCTGATTTTACTAAGTTACCAACCATCCAAGATGGACCCCTAATGAAGTACTAGGAAATGGGGACCCTGGATACCTCGATGTGTGTAGGATAACACCCTCAGACAGTCAGTGTAAATAATCAAATCCTTTTATCAATTTGATTCCAGATACAGATCATTAAATGTCAGTAAGGATCCCTCTCTATTACAGTGGCAGAGGTCAACAAAGCTCACAGCTGGTGTTTCTGTAGTGTAGTGGTTATCACATTCACTTAACACGCGAAAGGTCCCCGGTTCGAAACCGGGCAGAAACAAGCGTTAGATCTCCTTTTATATAGGACATGTGAGATGTAAAATTGATATAACATCTTGTAAATAGTTGTATCAACAGGAACTTTTAATGTCATTGCAACATCATCTACCTATTTACCTTCTTATATGATTTAACAATCATTTCCATACGCCTCCTGTATATCTTAGCAATAGCTCCTGTAGGGCACCTAACCTCTCTATGTCTTTCAGGAACAAGTCACAGGGATGATGTCAATGAGGTTTCAGGGAGACATAGAAAGGGGATGCGACCATTGCATCCCAGCTTCTTTATTGAATGGTGTGCGGAAGCCATTTATCTGCCAGGAACCACTCATCATTGTTCTTGGTCATGACACAGAGATCTGTGACTTGCCGTAACTCCCTGCCTAAAATTGAACAAGACATTACCGTTACATCCTGTAGCGGGAAGGGGTTAATTTTATTAGTTAACCATAGAGCAGCAGCAAAACATAACTATGAATTACAAAACATATTCTTATAAATTAGTTAATAGTGAAGATAGAATTGAAGAACATTGTTCAATGTTATCTGCATACAGTGAAGCGGCCACGTTAGCACAGTAGGTAGCGCGTCAGTCTCATAATCAACACTTCCTCACCACTGTCTTTCTATGTTGTTAAACCAGCTATATTGCTATGAGACGACTTAGAGGTTGCACTGACAGCCAAAGGCTCCACTGAGTGGGCAAGAACTGATTCATATGGCTATTTCCCTCCTAGTCACTCAATGGGAGTGCTGTGTTCAAAATGTGTAAGTGTCTGTGCACTTCCGCATATAGTGATGGGAGATAGCTAGTTGACTGTAGTGTCAACTATGGGTGTTCAGGTTGAGATCAGATCTTCCTTAACACCAATACATCAATAGTAAATTTGATCTTGTAACTATACTAGGTCTACAACGGAATAATAAAAGAGCAAAACTTAAATGAAACAAAAAATAAATAAAAAGATCAAAAAATTATGAAAACAAAATACGACAATATTCCCTGTCCTTCTCCCCAGCGTGAGAAAACCACTTTAATCACTGTGAGACACATACAAATATGTCTGAATGTCACACAGAATGAACGGCACCCCATAATTTAGGAAATTATACCAGAATTTAATCATACTACACCTATGTGGTATAATGAGACACAAGGTGGGTAAGGACTATCTCTGGATTCTGATTTTACTAAGTTACCAACCATCCAAGATGGACCCCTAATGAAGTACTAGGAAATGGGGACCCTGGATACCTCGATGTGTGTAGGATAACACCCTCAGACAATCAGTGTAAATAATCAAATCCTTTTATCAATTTGATTCCAGATACAGATCATTAAATGTCAGTAAGGATCCCTCTCTATTACAGTGGCAGAGGTCAACAAAGCTCACAGCTGGTGTTTCTGTAGTGTAGTGGTTATCACATTCGCCTAACACGCGAAAGGTCCCCGGATCGAAACCGGGCAGAAACCAGCGTTAGATCTCCTTTTATATAGGACATGTGAGATGTAAAATTGATATAACATCTTGTAAATAGTTGTATCAACAGGAACTTTTAATGTCATTGCAACATCATCTACCTATTCACCTTCTTATATGATTTAACAATCATTTCCATACGCTTCCTGTATATCTTAGCAATAGCTCCTGTAGGGCACCTAACCTCTCTATGTCTTTCAGGAACAAGTCACAGGGATGATGTCAATGAGGTTTCAGGGAGACATAGAAAGGGGATGCGACCATTGCATCCCAGCTTCTTTATTGAATGGTGTGCGGAAGCCATTTATCTGCCAGGAACCACTCATCATTGTTCTTGGTCATGACACAGAGATCTGTGACTTGCCGTAACTCCCTGCCTAAAATTGAACAAGACATTACCGTTACATCCTGTAGCGGGAAGGGGTTAATTTTATTAGTTAACCATAGAGCAGCAGCAAAACATAACTATGAATTACAAAACATCTTCTTATAAATTAGTTAATAGTGAAGATAGAATTGAAGAACATTGTTCAACGTTATCTGCATATAGTGAAGCGGCCTCGTTAGCACAGTAGGTAGCGCGTCAGTCTCATAATCAACACTTCCTCACCACTGTCTTTCTATGTTGTCAAACCAGCCATATTGCTATGAGACGACGTAGAGGTTGCACTGACAGCCAAAGGCTCCAATGAGTGGGCAAGAACTGATTCATATGACTATTTCCCTCCTAGTCACTCAATGGGAGTGCTGTGTTCAAAATGTGTAAGTGTCTGTGCACTTCCGCATATAGTGATGGGAGATAGCTAGTTGACTGTAGTGTCAACTATGGGTGTTCAGGTTGAGATCAGATCTTCCTTAACACCAATACATTAATAGTAAATTGATCTTGTAACTATACTAGGTCTACAACGGAATAAAAAAAGAGTAAAACTTAAATGAAACAAAAAACAAATGAAAAGATCAAAAAATTATGAAAACGAAATACGACAATATTCCCTGTCCTTCTCCCCAGCTTGAGGAAACCACTTCAATCACTGTGAGACACATACAAAAATGTCTGAATGTCACACAGAATGAACGGCACCCCATAATTTGGGAAATTATACCAGAATTCAATCATACTACACCTATGTGGTATAATGAGACACAAGCTGGGAAAGGACTATCTCTGGATTCTGATTTTACTAAGTGACCAACCATCCAAGATGGAGCCCTAATGAAGTACTAGGAAATGGGGACCCTGGATACCTCGATGTGTGTAGGATAACACCCTCAGCCAGTCAGTGTAAATAATCAAAACCTTTTATCAATTTGAGTCCAGATACAGATCATTAAATGTCAGTAAGGATCCCTCTCTATTACAGTGGCAGTGGTCAAGAAAGCTCACAGCTGGTGTTTCTGTAGTGTAGTGGTTATCACATTCGCCTAACACGCGAAAGGTCCCCGGTTCGAAACCGGGCAGAAACAAGCGTTAGATCTCCTTTTATATAGGGCATTTGAGATGTAAAATTGATATAACATCTTTTGAATAGTTGTATCAACAGGAACTTTTAATGTCATTGCAACACCATCTACCTATCCACCTTCATATATGATTTAACAATCATTTCCATACGCCTCCTGTATATCTTAGCAATAGCTCCTGTCGGGCACCTAACCTCTCTATGTCTTTCAGGAAGAAGTCACAGGGATGATGTCAATGAGGTTTCAGGCAGACATAGAAAGGGAATGCGACCATTGCATCCCAGCTTCTTTATTGAATGGTGTGCGGAAGCCATTTATCTGCCAGGAACCACTCATCATTGTTCTTGGTCATGAGACAGGGATCTGTGACTTACCGTAACTCCATGCCTAAAATTGCACAAGACATTACCGTTACATCCTGTAGCGGGAAGGGGTTAATTTTATTAGTTAACCATAGAGCAGCAGCAAAACATAACTATGAATTACAAAACATCTTCTTATAAATTAGTTAATAGTGAAGATAGAATTGAAGAACATTGTTCAACGTTATCTGCATATAGTGAAGCGGCCTCGTTAGCAGAGTAGGTAGCGCGTCAGTCTCATAATCAACACTTCCTCACCACTGTCTTTCTATGTTGTCAAACCAGCCATATTGCTATGAGACGACGTAGAGGTTGCACTGACAGCCAAAGGCTCCAATGAGTGGGCAAGAACTGATTCATATGGCTATTTCCCTCCTAGTCACTCAATGGGAGTGCTGTGTTCAAAATGTGTAAGTGTCTGTGCACTTCCGCATATAGTGATGGGAGATAGCTAGTTGACTGTAGTGTCAACTATGGGTGTTCAGGTTGAGATCAGATCTTCCTTAACACCAATACATTAATAGTAAATTTGATCTTGTAACTATACTAGGTCTACAACGGAATAAAAAAAGAGTAAAACTTAAATGAAACAAAAAACAAATGAAAAGATCAAAAAATTATGAAAACGAAATACGACAATATTCCCTGTCCTTCTCCCCAGCTTGAGGAAACCACTTCAATCACTGTGAGACACATACAAAAATGTCTCAATGTCACACAGAATGAACAGCACCCCATAATTTAGGAAATTTTACCAGAATTTAATCATACTACACCTATGTGGTATAATGAGACAAAAGGTGGGAAAGGACTATCTCTGGATTCTGATTTTACTAAGTGACCATCCATCCAAGATGGACCCCTAATGAAGTACTAGGAAATGGGGACCCTGGATACCTCGATGTGTGTAGGATAACACCCACAGACAGTCAGTGTAAATAATCAAATCCTTTTATCAATTTGAGTCCAGATACAGATCATTAAATGTCAGTAAGGATCCCTCTCTATTACAGTGGCAGAGGTAAACAAAGCTCACAGCTGGTATTTCTGTAGTGTAGTGGTTATCACATTCACCTAACACGCGAAAGGTCACTGGTTCGAAACCGGGCAGAAACAAGCGTTAGATTTCCTTTTATATAGGACATGTGAGATGTAAAATTGATATAACATCTTGTAAATAGTTGTATCAACAGGAACTTTTAATGTCATTGCAACATCATCTACCTATCCACCTTCATATATGATTTAACAATCATTTCCATACGCCTCCTGTAAATCTTAGCAATAGCTCCTGTAGGGCACCTAACCTCTCTATGTTTTTCAGGAACAAGTCACAGGGATGATGTCAATGATGTTTCAGGGAGACATAGAAAGGGGATGCGACCATTGCATCCCAGCTTCTTTATTGAATGGTGTGCGGAAGCCATTTATCTGCCAGGAACCACTCATCATTGTTCTTGGTCATGACACAGGAATCTGTGACTTGCCGTAACTCCCTGCCTAAAATTGAACAAGACATTACCGTTACATCCTGTAGCGGGAAGGGCTTAATTTTATTAGTTAACCATAGAGCAGCAGCAAAACATAACTGTGAATTACAAAACATCTTCTTATAAATTAGTTAATAGTGAAGATAGAATTGAAGAACATTGTTCAACGTTATGTGCATACAGTGAAGCGGCCTCGTTAGCACAGTAGGTAGCGCGTCAGTCTCATAATCAACACTTCCTCACCACTGTATTTCTATGTTGTCAAACCAGCCATATTGCTATGAGACGACGTAGAGGTTGCACTGACAGCCAAAGGCTCCAATGAGTGGGCAAGAACTGATTCATATGGCTATTTCCCTCCTAGTCACTTAATGGGAGTGCTGTGTTCAAAATGTGTAAGTGTCTGTGCACTTCCGCATATAGTGATGGGAGATAGCTAGTTGACTGTAGTGTCAACTATGGGTGTTCAGGTTGAGATCAGATCTTCCTTAACACCAATACATCAATAGTAAATTTGATCTTGTAACTATACTAGGTCTACAACGGAATAATAAAAGAGTAAAACTTAAATGAAACAAAAAACAAATGAAAAGATCAAAAAATTATGAAAACGAAATACGACAATATTCCCTGTCCTTCTCCCCAGCTTGAGGAAACCACTTCAATCACTGTGAGACACATACAAAAATGTCTGAATGTCACACAGAATGAACGGCACCCCATAATTTGGGAAATTATACCAGAATTCAATCATACTACACCTATGTGGTATAATGAGACACAAGCTGGGAAAGGACTATCTCTGGATTCTGATTTTACTAAGTGACCAACCATCCAAGATGGA
This sequence comes from Mixophyes fleayi, assembly GCF_038048845.1. NCBI lineage: Eukaryota > Metazoa > Chordata > Amphibia > Anura > Limnodynastidae > Mixophyes > Mixophyes fleayi. The sequence continues at coordinate 290,838 of NW_027445889.1, read as the reverse complement.
GCCCTAATGAAGTACTAGGAAATGGGGACCCTGGATACCTCGATGTGTGTAGGATAACACCCTCAGACAGTCAGTGTAAATAATCAAAACCTTTTATCAATTTGAGTCCAGATACAGATCATTAAATGTCAGTAAGGATCCCTCTCTATTACAGTGGCAGAGGTCAACAAAGCTCACAGCTGGTGTTTCTGTAGTGTAGTGGTTATCACATTCGCCTAACACGCGTAAGGTCCCCGGTTCGAAACCGGGCAGAAACAAGCATTAGATCTCCTTTTATATAGGACATGTGAGATGTAAAATTGATATAACATCTTGTAAATAGTTGTATCAACAGGAACTTTTAATGTCATTGCAACATCATCTACCTATTCACCTTCTTATATGATTTAACAATCATTTCCATACGCCTCCTGTATATCTTAGCAATAGCTCCTGTAGGGCACCTAACCTCTGTATGTCTTTCAGGAACAAGTCACAGGGATGATGTCAATGAGGTTTCAGGGAGACATAGAAAGGGGATGCGACCATTGCATCCCAGCTTCTTTATTGAATGGTGTGCGGAAGCCATTTATCTGCCAGGAACCACTCATCATTGTTCTTGGTCATGACACAGAGATCTGTGACTTGCCGTAACTCCCTGCCTAAAATTGAATAAGACATTACCGTTACATCCTGTAGCGGGAAGGGGTTAATTTTATTAGTTAACCATAGAGCAGCAGCAAAACATAACTATGAATTACAAAACATCTTCTTATAAATTAGTTAATAGTGAAGATAGAATTGAAGAACATTGTTCAACGTTATCTGCATATAGTGAAGCGGCCTCGTTAGCACAGTAGGTAGCGCGTCAGTCTCATAATCAACACTTCCTCACCACTGTCTTTCTATGTTGTCAAACCAGCCATATTGCTATGAGACGACGTAGAGGTTGCACTGACAGCCAAAGGCTCCAATGAGTGGGCAAGAACTGATTCATATGGCTATTTCCCTCCTAGTCACTCAATGGGAGTGCTGTGTTCAAAATGTGTAAGTGTCTGTGCACTTCCGCATATAGTGATGGGAGATAGCTAGTTGACTGTAGTGTCAACTATGGGTGTTCAGGTTGAGATCAGATCTTCCTTAACACCAATACATCAATAGTAAATTTGATCTTGTAACTATACTAGGTCTACAACGGAATAATAAAAGAGTAAAACTTAAATGAAACAAAAAACAAATGAAAAGATCAAAAAATTATGAAAACGAAATACGACAATATTCCCTGTCCTTCTCCCCAGCGTGAGGAAACCACTTTAATCACTGTGAGACACATACAAAAATGTCTCAATGTCACACAGAATGAACGGCACCCCATAATTTAGGAGATTTTTACCAGAATTTAATCATACTACACCTATGTGGTATAATGAGACACAAGGTGGGAAAGGACTATCTCTGGATTCTGATTTTACTAAGTGACCAATCATTCAAGATGGACCCCTAATGAAGTACTAGGAAATGGGGACCCTGGATACCTCGATGTGTGTAGGATAACACCCTCAGACAGTCAGTGTAAATAATCAAATCCTTTTATCAATTTGAGTCCAGATACAGATCATTAAATGTCAGTAAGGATCCCTCTCTATTACAGTGGCAGAGGTCAACAAAGCTCACAGCTGGTGTTTCTGTAGTGTAGTGGTTATCACATTCGCCTAACACGCGAAAGGTCCCCGGTTCAAAACCGGGCAGAAACAAGCATTAGATTTCCTTTTATATAGGACATGTGAGATGTAAAATTGATATAACATCTTGTAAATAGTTGTATCAACAGGAACTTTTAATGTCATTGCAACATCATCTACCTATCCACCTTCATATATGATTTAACAATCATTTCCATACGCCTCCTGTAAATCTTAGCAATAGCTCCTGTAGGGCACCTAACCTCTCTATGTCTTTCAGGAACAAGTCACAGGGATGATGTCAATGATGTTTCAGGGAGACATAGAAAGGGGATGCGACCATTGCATCCCAGCTTCTTTATTGAATGGTGTGCGGAAGCCATTTATCTGCCAGGAACCACTCATCATTGTTCTTGGTCATGACACAGGAATCTGTGACTTGCCGTAACTCCCTGCCTAAAATTGAACAAGACATTACCGTTACATCCTGTAGCGGGAAGGGGTTAATTTTATTAGTTAACCATAGAGCAGCAGCAAAACATAACTATGAATTACAAAACATCTTCTTATAAATTAGTTAATAGTGAAGATAGAATTGAAGAACATTGTTCAACGTTATGTGCATACAGTGAAGCGGCCTCGTTAGCACAGTAGGTAGCGCGTCAGTCTCATAATCAACACTTCCTCACCACTGTCTTTCTATGTTGTCAAACCAGCCATATTGCTATGAGACGACGTAGAGGTTGCACTGACAGCCAAAGGCTCCAATGAGTGGGCAAGAACTGATTCATATGGCTATTTCCCTCCTAGTCACTCAATGGGAGTGCTGTGTTCAAAATGTGTAAGTGTCTGTGCACTTCCGCATATAGTGATGGGAGATAGCTAGTTGACTGTAGTGTCAACTATGGGTGTTCAGGTTGAGATCAGATCTTCCTTAACACCAATACATCAATAGTAAATTTGATCTTGTAACTATACTAGGTCTACAACGGAATAATAAAAGAGCAAAACTTAAATGAAACAAAAAACAAATGAAAAGATCAAAAAATTATGAAAACGAAATACGACAATATTCCCTGTCCTTCTCCCCAGCTTGAGGAAACCACTTCAATCACTGTGAGACACATACAAAAATGTCTGAATGTCACACAGAATGAACGGCACCCCATAATTTGGGAAATTATACCAGAATTCAATCATACTACACCTATGTGGTATAATGAGACACAAGCTGGGAAAGGACTATCTCTGGATTCTGATTTTACTAAGTGACCAACCATCCAAGATGGAGCCCTAATGAAGTACTAGGAAATGGGGACCCTGGATACCTCGATGTGTGTAGGATAACACCCTCAGCCAGTCAGTGTAAATAATCAAAACCTTTTATCAATTTGAGTCCAGATACAGATCATTAAATGTCAGTAAGGTTCCCTCTCTATTACAGTGGCAGAGGTAAACAAAGCTCACAGCTGGTGTTTCTGTAGTGTAGTGGTTATCACATTCGCCTAACATGCAAAAGGTCCCCGGTTCGAAACCGGGCAGAAACAAGCGTTAGATTTCCTTTTATATAGGACATGTGAGATGTAAAATTGATATAACATCTTGTAAATAGTTGTATCAACAGGAACTTTTAATGTCATTGCAACATCATCTACCTATCCACCTTCATATATGATTTAACAATCATTTCCATACGCCTCCTGTAAATCTTAGCAATAGCTCCTGTAGGGCACCTAACCTCTCTATGTTTTTCAGGAACAAGTCACAGGGATGATGTCAATGATGTTTCAGGGAGACATAGAAAGGGGATGCGACCATTGCATCCCAGCTTCTTTATTGAATGGTGTGCGGAAGCCATTTATCTGCCAGGAACCACTCATCATTGTTCTTGGTCATGACACAGGAATCTGTGACTTGCCGTAACTCCCTGCCTAAAATTGAACAAGACATTACCGTTACATCCTGTAGCGGGAAGGGGTTAATTTTATTAGTTAACCATAGAGCAGCAGCAAAACATAACTATGAATTACAAAACATCTTCTTATAAATTAGTTAATAGTGAAGATAGAATTGAAGAACATTGTTCAACGTTATGTGCATACAGTGAAGCGGCCTCGTTAGCACAGTAGGTAGCGCGTCAGTCTCATAATCAACACTTCCTCACCACTGTATTTCTATGTTGTCAAACCAGCCATATTGCTATGAGACGACGTAGAGGTTGCACTGACAGCCAAAGGCTCCAATGAGTGGGCAAGAACTGATTCATATGGCTATTTCCCTCCTAGTCACTTAATGGGAGTGCTGTGTTCAAAATGTGTAAGTGTCTGTGCACTTCCGCATATAGTGATGGGAGATAGCTAGTTGACTGTAGTGTCAACTATGGGTGTTCAGATTGAGATCAGATCTTCCTTAACACCAATACATCAATAGTAAATTTGATCTTGTAACTATACTAGGTCTACAACGGAATAATAAAAGAGTAAAACTTAAATGAAACAAAAAACAAATGAAAAGATCAAAAAATTATGAAAACGAAATACGACAATATTCCTTGTCCTTCTCCCCAGCTTGAGGAAACCACTTCAATCACTGTGAGACACATACAAAAATGTCTGAATGTCACACAGAATGAACGGCACCCCATAATTTGGGAAATTATACCAGAATTCAATCATACTACACCTATGTGGTATAATGAGACACAAGCTGGGAAAGGACTATCTCTGGATTCTGATTTTACTAACTGACCAACCATCCAAGATGGACCCCTAATGAAGTACTAGGAAATGGAAACCCTGGATACCTCGATGTGTGTAGGATAACACCCTCAGACAGTCAGTGTAAATAATCAAAACCTTTTATCAATTTGAGTCCAGATACAGATCATTAAATGTCAGTAAGGATCCCTCTCTATTACAGTGGCAGAGGTCAACAAAGCTCACAGCTGGTGTTTCTGTAGTGTAGTGGTTATCACATTCGCCTAACACGCGAAAGGTCCCCGGTTCGAAACCAGGCAGAAACAAGCGTTAGATCTCCTTTTATATAGGACATGTGAGATGTAAAATTGATATAACATCTTGTAAATAGTTGTATCAACAGGAACTTTTAATGTCATTGCAACATCATCTACCTATTCACCTTCTTATATGATTTAACAATCATTTCCATACGCCTCCTGTATATCTTAGCAATAGCTCCTGTAGGGCACCTAACCTCTGTATGTCTTTCAGGAACAAGTCACAGGGATGATGTCAATGAGGTTTCAGGGAGACATAGAAAGGGGATGCGACCATTGCATCTCAGCTTCTTTATTGAATGGTGTGCGGAAGCCATTTATCTGCCAGGAACCACTCATCATTGTTCTTGGTCATGACACAGGGATCTGTGACTTACCGTAACTCCATGCCTAAAATTGCACAAGACATTTTCGTTACATCCTGTAGCGGGAAGGGGTTAATTTTATTAGTTAACCATAGAGCAGCAGCAAAACATAACTATGAATTACAAAACATCTTCTTATAAATTAGTTAATAGTGAAGATAGAATTGAAGAACATTGTTCAACGTTATGTGCATACAGTGAAGCGGCCTCGTTAGCAGAGTAGGTAGCGCGTCAGTCTCATAATCAACACTTCCTCACCACTGTCTTTCTATGTTGTCAAACCAGCCATATTGCTATGAGACGACGTAGAGGTTGCACTGACAGCCAAAGGCTCCAATGAGTGGGCAAGAACTGATTCATATGGCTATTTCCCTCCTAGTCACTCAATGGGAGTGCTGTGTTCAAAATGTGTAAGTGTCTGTGCACTTCCGCATATAGTGATGGGAGATAGCTAGTTGACTGTAGTGTCAACTATGGGTGTTCAGGTTGAGATCAGATCTTCCTTAACACCAATACATCAATAGTAAATTTGATCTTGTAACTATACTAGGTCTACAACGGAATAAAAAAAGAGTAAAACTTAAATGAAACAAAAAACAAATGAAAAGATCAAAAAATTATGAAAACGAAATACGACAATATTCCCTGTCCTTCTCCCCAGCGTGAGGAAACCACTTTAATCACTGTGAGACACATACAAAAATGTCTCAATGTCACACAGAATGAACAGCACCCCATAATTTAGGAAATTTTACCAGAATTTAATCATACTACACCTATGTGGTATAATGAGACAAAAGGTGGGAAAGGACTATCTCTGGATTCTGATTTTACTAAGTGACCATCCATCCAAGATGGACCCCTAATGAAGTACTAGGAAATGGGGACCCTGGATACCTCGATGTGTGTAGGATAACACCCACAGACAGTCAGTGTAAATAATCAAATCCTTTTATCAATTTGAGTCCAGATACAGATCATTAAATGTCAGTAAGGATCCCTCTCTATTACAGTGGCAGAGGTAAACAAAGCTCACAGCTGGTATTTCTGTAGTGTAGTGGTTATCACATTCGCCTAACACGCGAAAGGTCCCCGGTTCGAAACCGGGCAGAAACAAGCGTTAGATTTCCTTTTATATAGGACATGTGAGATGTAAAATTGATATAACATCTTGTAAATAGTTGTATCAACAGGAACTTTTAATGTCATTGCAACATCATCTACCTATCCACCTTCATATATGATTTAACAATCATTTCCATACGCCTCCTGTAAATCTTAGCAATAGCTCCTGTAGGGCACCTAACCTCTCTATGTTTTTCAGGAACAAGTCACAGGGATGATGTCAATGATGTTTCAGGGAGACATAGAAAGGGGATGCGACCATTGCATCCCAGCTTCTTTATTAAATGGTGTGCGGAAGCCATTTATCTGCCAGGAACCACTCATCATTGTTCTTGGTCATGGCACAGGAATCTGTGACTTGCCGTAACTCCCTGCCTAAAATTGAACAAGACATTACCGTTACATCCTGTAGCGGGAAGGGCTTAATTTTATTAGTTAACCATAGAGCAGCAGCAAAACATAACTGTGAATTACAAAACATCTTCTTATAAATTAGTTAATAGTGAAGATAGAATTGAAGAACATTGTTCAACGTTATGAGCATACAGTGAAGCGGCCTCGTTAGCACAGTAGGTAGCGCGTCAGTCTCATAATCAACACTTCCTCACCACTGTATTTCTATGTTGTCAAACCAGCCATATTGCTATGAGACGACGTAGAGGTTGCACTGACAGCCAAAGGCTCCAATGAGTGGGCAAGAACTGATTCATATGGCTATTTCCCTCCTAGTCACTTAATGGGAGTGCTGTGTTCAAAATGTGTAAGTGTCTGTGCACTTCCGCATATAGTGATGGGAGATAGCTAGTTGACTGTAGTGTCAACTATGGGTGTTCAGGTTGAGATCAGATCTTCCTTAACACCAATACATCAATAGTAAATTTGATCTTGTAACTATACTAGGTCTACAACGGAATAATAAAAGAGTAAAACTTAAATGAAACAAAAAACAAATGAAAAGATCAAAAAATTATGAAAACGAAATACGACAATATTCCCTGTCCTTCTCCCCAGCTTGAGGAAACCACTTCAATCACTGTGAGACACATACAAAAATGTCTGAATGTCACACAGAATGAACGGCACCCCATAATTTGGGAAATTATACCAGAATTCAATCATACTACACCTATGTGGTATAATGAGACACAAGCTGGGAAAGGACTATCTCTGGATTCTGATTTTACTAAGTGACCAACCATCCAAGATGGACCCCTAATGAAGTACTAGGAAATGGGGACCCTGGATACCTCGATGTGTGTAGGATAACACCCTCAGACAGTCAGTGTAAATAATCAAAACCTTTTATCAATTTGAGTCCAGATACAGATCATTAAATGTCAGTAAGGATCCCTCTCTATTACAGTGGCAGAGGTCAACAAAGCTCACAGCTGGTGTTTCTGTAGTGTAGTGGTTATCACATTCGCCTAACACGCGAAAGGTCCCCGGTTCGAAACCGGGCAGAAACAAGCATTAGATCTCCTTTTATATAGGACATGTGAGATGTAAAATTGATATAACATCTTGTAAATAGTTGTATCAACAGGAACTTTTAATGTCATTGCAACATCATCTACCTATTCACCTTCTTATATGATTTAACAATCATTTCCATACGCCTCCTGTATATCTTAGCAATAGCTCCTGTAGGGCACCTAACCTCTGTATGTCTTTCAGGAACAAGTCACAGGGATGATGTCAATGAGGTTTCAGGGAGACATAGAAAGGGGATGCGACCATTGCATCCCAGCTTCTTTATTGAATGGTGTGCGGAAGCCATTTATCTGCCAGGAACCACTCATCATTGTTCTTGGTCATGACACAGAGATCTGTGACTTGCCGTAACTCCCTGCCTAAAATTGAATAAGACATTACCGTTACATCCTGTAGCGGGAAGGGGTTAATTTTATTAGTTAACCATAGAGCAGCAGCAAAACATAACTATGAATTACAAAACATCTTCTTATAAATTAGTTAATAGTGAAGATAGAATTGAAGAACATTGTTCAACGTTATCTGCATATAGTGAAGCGGCCTCGTTAGCACAGTAGGTAGCGCGTCAGTCTCATAATCAACACTTCCTCACCACTGTCTTTCTATGTTGTCAAACCAGCCATATTGCTATGAGACGACGTAGAGGTTGCACTGACAGCCAAAGGCTCCAATGAGTGGGCAAGAACTGATTCATATGGCTATTTCCCTCCTAGTCACTCAATGGGAGTGCTGTGTTCAAAATGTGTAAGTGTCTGTGCACTTCCGCATATAGTGATGGGAGATAGCTAGTTGACTGTAGTGTCAACTATGGGTGTTCAGGTTGAGATCAGATCTTCCTTAACACCAATACATCAATAGTAAATTTGATCTTGTAACTATACTAGGTCTACAACGGAATAAAAAAAGAGTAAAACTTAAATGAAACAAAAAACAAATGAAAAGATCAAAAAATTATGAAAACGAAATACGACAATATTCCCTGTCCTTCTCCCGAGCTTGAGGAAACCACTTCAATCACTGTGAGACACATACAAAAATGTCTGAATGTCACACAGAATGAACGGCACCCCATAATTTGGGAAATTATACCAGAATTCAATCATACTACACCTATGTGGTATAATGAGACACAAGCTGGGAAAGGACTATCTCTGGATTCTGATTTTACTAAGTGACCAACCATCCAAGATGGAGCCCTAATGAAGTACTAGGAAATGGGGACCCTGGATACCTCGATGTGTGTAGGATAACACCCTCAGACAGTCAGTGTAAATAATCAAAACCTTTTATCAATTTGAGTCCAGATACAGATCATTAAATGTCAGTAAGGATCCCTCTCTATTACAGTGGCAGAGGTCAAAAAAGCTCACAGCTGGTGTTTCTGTAGTGTAGTGGTTATCACATTCGCCTAACACGCGAAAGGTCCCCGATTCGAAACCGGGCAGAAACAAGCGTTAGATCTCCTTTTATATAGGACATGTGAGATGTAAAATTGATATAACATCTTTTAAATAGTTGTATCAACAGGAACTTTTAATGTCATTGCAACACCATCTACCTATCCACCTTCATATATGATTTAACAATCATTTCCATACGCCTCCTGTATATCTTAGCAATAGCTCCTGTCGGGCACCTAACCTCTCTATGTCTTTCAGGAAGAAGTCACAGGGATGATGTCAATGAGGTTTCAGGCAGACATAGAAAGGGAATGCGACCATTGCATCCCAGCTTCTTTATTGAATGGTGTGCGGAAGCCATTTATCTGCCAGGAACCACTCATCATTGTTCTTGGTCATGAGACAGGGATCTGTGACTTACCGTAACTCCATGCCTAAAATTGCACAAGACATTACCGTTACATCCTGTAGCGGGAAGGGGTTAATTTTATTAGTTAACCATAGAGCAGCAGCAAAACATAACTATGAATTATAAAACATCTTCTTATAAATTAGTTAATAGTGAAGATAGAATTGAAGAACATTGTTCAACGTTATGTGCATACCGTGAAGCGGCCTCGTTAGCACAGTAGGTAGCGCGTCAGTCTCATAATCAACACTTCCTCACCACTGTCTTTCTATGTTGTTAAACCAGCTATATTGCTATGAGACGACTTAGAGGTTGCACTGACAGCCAAAGGCTCCACTGAGTGGGCAAGAACTGATTCATATGGCTATTTCCCTCCTAGTCACTCAATGGGAGTGCTGTGTTCAAAATGTGTAAGTGTCTGTGCACTTCCGCATATAGTGATGGGAGATAGCTAGTTGACTGTAGTGTCAACTATGGGTGTTCAGGTTGAGATCAGATCTTCCTTAACACCAATACATCAATAGTAAATTTGATCTTGTAACTATACAAGGTCTACAACGGAATAATAAAAGAGTAAAACTTAAATGAAACAAAAAACAAATGAAAAGATCAAAAAATTATGAAAACGAAATACGACAATATTCCCTGTCCTTCTCCCCAGCGTGAGGAAACCACTTTAATCACTGTGAGACACATACAAAAATGTCTCAATGTCACACAGAATGAACGGCACCCCATAATTTAGGAGATTTTTACCAGAATTTAATCATACTACACCTATGTGGTATAATGAGACACAAGGTGGGAAAGGACTATCTCTGGATTCTGATTTTACTAAGTGACCAATCATTCAAGATGGACCCCTAATGAAGTACTAGGAAATGGGGACCCTGGATACCTCGATGTGTGTAGGATAACACCCTCAGACAGTCAGTGTAAATAATCAAATCCTTTTATCAATTTGAGTCCAGATACAGATCATTAAATGTCAGTAAGGATCCCTCTCTATTACAGTGGCAGAGGTCAACAAAGCTCACAGCTGGTGTTTCTGTAGTGTAGTGGTTATCACATTCGCCTAACACGCGAAAGGTCCCCGGTTCAAAACCGGGCAGAAACAAGCGTTAGATTTCCTTTTATATAGGACATGTGAGATGTAAAATTGATATAACATCTTTTAAATAGTTGTATCAACAGGAACTTTTAATGTCATTGCAACACCATCTACCTATCCACCTTCATATATGATTTAACAATCATTTCCATACGCCTCCTGTATATCTTAGCAATAGCTCCTGTCGGGCACCTAACCTCTCTATGTCTTTCAGGAAGAAGTCACAGGGATGATGTCAATGAGGTTTCAGGCAGACATAGAAAGGGAATGCGACCATTGCATCCCAGCTTCTTTATTGAATGGTGTGCGGAAGCCATTTATCTGCCAGGAACCACTCATCATTGTTCTTGGTCATGACACAGGAATCTGTGACTTGCCGTAACTCCCTGCCTAAAATTGAACAAGACATTACCGTTACATCCTGTAGCGGGAAGGGGTTAATTTTATTAGTTAACCATAGAGCAGCAGCAAAACATAACTATGAATTACAAAACATCTTCTTATAAATTAGTTAATAGTGAAGATAGAATTGAAGAACATTGTTCAACGTTATGTGCATACAGTGAAGCGGCCTCGTTAGCACAGTAGGTAGCGCGTCAGTCTCATAATCAACACTTCCTCACCACTGTCTTTCTATGTTGTTAAACCAGCCATATTGCTATGAGACGACGTAGAGGTTGCACTGACAGCCAAAGGCTCCAATGAGTGGGCAAGAACTGATTCATATGGCTATTTCCCTCCTAGTCACTCAATGGGAGTGCTGTGTTCAAAATGTGTAAGTGTCTGTGCACTTCCGCATATAGTGATGGGAGATAGCTAGTTGACTGTAGTGTCAACTATGGGTGTTCAGGTTGAGATCAGATCTTCCTTAACACCAATACACCAATACATCAATAGTAAATTTGATCTTGTAACTATACTAGGTCTACAATGGAATAATAAAAGAGCAAAACTTAAATGAAACAAAAAATAAATAAAAAGATCAAAAAATTATGAAAACAAAATACGACAATATTCCCTGTCCTTCTCCCCAGCGTGAGAAAACCACTTTAATCACTGTGAGACACATACAAATATGTCTGAATGTCACACAGAATGAACGGCACCCCATAATTTAGGAAATTATACCAGAATTTAATCATACTACACCTATGTGGTATAATGAGACACAAGGTGGGTAAGGACTATCTCTGGATTCTGATTTTACTAAGTTACCAACCATCCAAGATGGACCCCTAATGAAGTACTAGGAAATGGGGACCCTGGATACCTCGATGTGTGTAGGATAACACCCTCAGACAGTCAGTGTAAATAATCAAATCCTTTTATCAATTTGATTCCAGATACAGATCATTAAATGTCAGTAAGGATCCCTCTCTATTACAGTGGCAGAGGTCAACAAAGCTCACAGCTGGTGTTTCTGTAGTGTAGTGGTTATCACATTCGCCTAACACGCGAAAGGTAACCGGATCGAAACCGGGCAGAAACCAGCGTTAGATCTCCTTTTATATAGGACATGTGAGATGTAAAATTGATATAACATCTTGTAAATAGTTGTATCAACAGGAACTTTTAATGTCAATGCAACATCATCTACCTATTCACCTTCTTATATGATTTAACAATCATTTCCATACGCCTCCTGTATATCTTAGCAATAGCTCCTGTAGGGCACCTAACCTCTCTATGTCTTTCAGGAACAAGTCACAGGGATGATGTCAATGAGGTTTCAGGGAGACATAGAAAGGGGATGCGACCATTGCATCCCAGCTTCTTTATTGAATGGTGTGCGGAAGCCATTTATCTGCCAGGAACCACTCATCATTGTTCTTGGTCATGACACAGAGATCTGTGACTTGCCGTAACTCCCTGCCTAAAATTGAACAAGACATTACCGTTACATCCTGTAGCGGGAAGGGGTTAATTTTATTAGTTAACCATAGAGCAGCAGCAAAACATAACTATGAATTACAAAACATCTTCTTATAAATTAGTTAATAGTGAAGATAGAATTGAAGAACATTGTTCAACGTTATCTGCATATAGTGAAGCGGCCTCGTTAGCACAGTAGGTAGCGCGTCAGTCTCATAATCAACACTTCCTCACCACTGTCTTTCTATGTTGTCAAACCAGCCATATTGCTATGAGACGACGTAGAGGTTGCACTGACAGCCAAAGGCTCCAATGAGTGGGCAAGAACTGATTCATATGGCTATTTCCCTCCTAGTCACTCAATGGGAGTGCTGTGTTCAAAATGTGTAAGTGTCTGTGCACTTCCGCATATAGTGATGGGAGATAGCTAGTTGACTGTAGTGTCAACTATGGGTGTTCAGGTTGAGATCAGATCTTCCTTAACACCAATACATTAATAGTAAATTTGATCTTGTAACTATACTAGGTCTACAACGGAATAAAAAAAGAGTAAAACTTAAATGAAACAAAAAACAAATGAAAAGATCAAAAAATTATGAAAACGAAATACGACAATATTCCCTGTCCTTCTCCCCAGCTTGAGGAAACCACTTCAATCACTGTGAGACACATACAAAAATGTCTGAATGTCACACAGAATGAACGGCACCCCATAATTTGGGAAATTATACCAGAATTCAATCATACTACACCTATGTGGTATAATGAGACACAAGCTGGGAAAGGACTATCTCTGGATTCTGATTTTACTAAGTGACCAACCATCCAAGATGGAGCCCTAATGAAGTACTAGGAAATGGGGACCCTGGATACCTCGATGTGTGTAGG
>NW_027445889.1:250000-270000 GCF_038048845.1 Mixophyes fleayi | reverse complement strand
GCTGGTGTTTCTGTAGTGTAGTGGTTATCACATTCGCCTAACACGCGAAAGGTCCCCGGCTCGAAACCGGGCAGAAACAAGCGTTAGATCTCCTTTTATATAGGACATGTGAGATGTAGAATTAATATAACATCTTGTAAATAGTTGTATCAACGGGAACTTTTAATGTCATTGCAACACCATCTACCTATCCACCTTCATATATGATTTAACAATCATTTCCATACGCCTCCTGTATATCTTAGCAATAGCTCCTGTCGGGCACCTAACCTCTCTATGTCTTTCAGGAACAAGTCACAGGGATGATGTCAATGATGTTTCAGGGAGACATAGAAAGGGGATGCGACCATTGCATCCCAGCTTCTTTATTGAATGGTGTGCGGAAGCCATTTATCTGCCAGGAACCACTCATCATTGTTCTTGGTCATGACACAGGAATCTGTGACTTTCCGTAACTCCCTGCCTAAAATTGAACAAGACATTACCGTTACATCCTGTAGCGGGAAGGGGTTAATTTTATTAGTTAACCATAGAGCAGCAGCAAAACATAACTATGAATTACAAAACATCTTCTTATAAATTAGTTAATAGTGAAGATAGAATTGAAGAACATTGTTCAACGTTATGTGCATACAGTGAAGCGGCCTCGTTAGCACAGTAGGTAGCGCGTCAGTCTCATAATCAACACTTCCTCACCACTGTATTTCTATGTTGTCAAACCAGCCATATTGCTATGAGACGACGTAGAGGTTGCACTGACAGCCAAAGGCTCCAATGAGTGGGCAAGAACTGATTCATATGGCTATTTCCCTCCTAGTCACTCAATGGGAGTGCTGTGTTCAAAATGTGTAAGTGTCTGTGCACTTCCGCATATAGTGATGGGAGATAGCTAGTTGACTGTAGTGTCAACTATGGGTGTTCAGGTTGAGATCAGATCTTCCTTAACACCAATACATCAATAGTAAATTTGATCTTGTAACTATACTAGGTCTACAACGGAATAATAAAAGAGTAAAACTTAAATGAAACAAAAAACAAATGAAAAGATCAAAAAATTATGAAAACGAAATACGACAATATTCCCTGTCCTTCTCCCCAGCTTGAGGAAACCACTTCAATCACTGTGAGACACATACAAAAATGTCTCAATGTCACACAGAATGAACGGCACCCCATAATTTGGGAAATTATACCAGAATTCAATCATACTACACCTATGTGGTATAATGAGACACAAGCTGGGAAAGAACTATCTCTGGATTCTGATTTTACTAAGTGACCAACCATCCAAGATGGACCCCTAATGAAGTACTAGGAAATGGGGACCCTGGATACCTCGATGTGTGTAGGATAACACCCTCAGACAGTCAGTGTAAATAATCAAAACCTTTTATCAATTTGAGTCCAGATACAGATCATTAAATGTCAGTAAGGATCCCTCTCTATTACAGTGGCAGAGGTCAAGAGAGCTCACAGCTGGTGTTTCTGTAGTGTAGTGGTTATCACATTCGCCTAACACGCGAAAGGTCCCCGGTTCGAAACCGGGCAGAAACAAGCGTTAGATCTCCTTTTATATAGGACATGTGAGATGTAAAATTGATATAACATCTTGAAAATAGTTGTATCAACAGGAACTTTTAATGTCATTGCAACACCATCTACCTATCCACCTTCATATATGATTTAACAATCATTTCCATACGCCTCCTGTATATCTTAGCAATAGCTCCTGTCGGGCACCTAACCTCTCTATGTCTATCAGGAACAAGTCACAGGGATGATGTCAATGAGGTTTCAGGGAGACATAGAAAGGGGATGCGACCATTGCATCACAGCTTCTTTATTGAATGGTGTGCGGAAGCCATTTATCTGCCAGGAACCACTCATCATTGTTCTTGGTCATGACACAGGGATCTGTGACTTGCCGTAACTCCATGCCTAAAATTGAACAAGACATTACCGTTACATCCTGTAGCGGGAAGGGGTTAATTTTATTAGTTAACCATAGAGCAGCAGCAAAACATAACTATGAATTACAAAACATCTTCTTATAAATTAGTTAATAGTGAAGATAGAATTGAAGAACATTGTTCAACGTTATGTGCATATAGTGAAGCGGCCTCGTTAGCATAGTAGGTAGCGCGTCAGTCTCATAATCAACACTTCCTCACCACTGTCTTTCTATGTTGTCAAACCAGCCATATTGCTATGAGACGACTTAGAGGTTGCACTGACAGCCAAAGGCTCCAATGAGTGGGCAAGAACTGATTCATATGGCTATTTCCCTCCTAGTCACTCAATGGGAGTGCTGTGTTCAAAATGTGTAAGTGTCTGTGCACTTCCGCATATAGTGATGGGAGATAGCTAGTTGACTGTAGTGTCAACTATGGGTGTTCAGGTTGAGATCAGATCTTCCTTAACACCAATACATCAATAGTAAATTTGATCTTGTAACTATACTAGGTCTACAACGGAATAATAAAAGAGTAAAACTTAAATGAAACAAAAAACAAATGAAAAGATCAAAAAATTATGAAAACGAAATACGACAATATTCCCTGTCCTTCTCCCCAGCGTGAGGAAACCACTTCAATCACTGTGAGACACATACAAAAATGTCTGAATGTCACACAGAATGAACGGCACCCCATAATTTGGGAAATTATACCAGAATTCAATCATACTACACCTATGTGGTATAATGAGACACAAGCTGGGAAAGGACTATCTCTGGATTCTGATTTTACTAAGTGACCAACCATCCAAGATGGACCCCTAATGAAGTACTAGGAAATTGGGACCCTGGATACCTCGATGTGTGTAGGATAACACCCTCAGACAGTCAGTGTAAATAATCAAAACCTTTTATCAATTTCAGTCCAGATACAGATCATTAAATGTCAGTAAGGATCCCTCTCTATTACAGTGGCAGAGGTCAACAAAGCTCACAGCTGGTGTTTCTGTAGTGTAGTGGTTATCACATTCGCCTAACACGCGAAAGGTCCCCGGTTCGAAACCAGGCAGAAACAAGCGTTAGATTTCCTTTTATATAGGACATGTGAGATGTAAAATTGATATAACATCTTGTAAATAGTTGTATCAACAGGAACTTTTAATGTCATTGCAACATCATCTACCTATCCACCTTCATATATGATTTAATAATCATTTCCATACGCCTCCTGTAAATCTTAGCAATAGCTCCTGTAGGGCACCTAACCTCTCTATGTCTTTCATTAACAAGTCACAGGGATGATGTCAATGATGTTTCAGGGAGACATAGAAAGGGGATGCGACCATTGCATCCCAGCTTCTTTATTGAATGGTGTGCGGAAGCCATTTATCTGCCAGGAACCACTCATCATTGTTCTTGGTCATGACACAGGAATCTGTGACTTGCCGTAACTCCCTGCCTAAAATTGAACAAGACATTACCGTTACATCCTGTAGCGGGAAGGGGTTAATTTTATTAGTTAACCATAGAGCAGCAGCAAAACATAACTATGAATTACAAAACATCTTCTTATAAATTAGTTAATAGTGAAGATAGAATTAAAGAACATTGTTCAACGTTATGTGCATACAGTGAAGCGGCCTCGTTAGCACAGTAGGTAGCGCGTCAGTCTCATAATCAACACTTCCTCACCACTGTCTTTCTATGTTGTCAAACCAGCCATATTGCTATGAGACGACGTAGAGGTTGCACTGACAGCCAAATGCTCCAATGAGTGGGCAAGAACTGATTCATATGGCTATTTCCCTCCTAGTCACTCAATGGGAGTGCTGTGTTCAAAATGTGTAAGTGTCTGTGCACTTCCGCATATAGTGATGGGAGATAGCTAGTTGACTGTAGTGTCAACTATGGGTGTTCAGGTTGAGATCAGATCTTCCTTAACACCAATACATCAATAGTAAATTTGATCTTGTAACTATACTAGGTCTACAACGGAATAATAAAAGAGTAAAACTTAAATGAAACAAAAAACAAATGAAAAGATCAAAAAATTATGAAAACGAAATACGACAATATTTCCTGTCCTTCTCCCCAGCTTGAGGAAACCACTTCAATCACTGTGAGACACATACAAAAATGTCTGAATGTCACACAGAATGAACGGCACCCCATAATTTGGGAAATTATACCAGAATTCAATCATACTACACCTATGTGGTATAATGAGACACAAGCTGGGAAAGGACTATCTCTGGATTCTGATTTTACTAAGTGACCAACCATCCAAGATGGAGCCCTAATGAAGTACTAGGAAATGGGGACCCTGGATACCTCGATGTGTGTAGGATAACACCCTCAGCCAGTCAGTGTAAATAATCAAAACCTTTTATCAATTTGAGTCCAGATACAGATCATTAAATGTCAGTAAGGATCCCTCTCTATTACAGTGGCAGAGGTCACCAATGCTCACAGCTGGTGTTTCTGTAGTGTAGTGGACTGGAAGGGAGCTACAAGCATACAAAAAGGAGTTGGTGCAACATAAACTGGTACTAAATTATCTCACCTCTATTACTTGTGGGTACTGTGTCACACTGGCCACCCAGTTCGGTGTCAAATGTTGCACGTACATTACTAATAATACTGATGACCCTAAAGAGGTTATAGACCGGAAGATGGATGAAATTTTGCAGCTGAAATGGGAATTTCGAAAGAGCCATAATTCTTCGTTATATGAGGTCGGGGAAAAGGTGGCGGGTTGGTTCTCATGGTTGAACCCAGCAAAATGGTTCTCCGGTCTGGGGGAGTGGGTACAGGAAATGATTGCGAGTGTAGGTAAGCTCCTTCTCCTTATACTGGGTGTCATCTTAGCAATTGGTTTAGTTGTCAAATGTGTTCCTACTGTGTTGAAGTGTGGAAAACGGTCTCATGGGAGTAAAACTGAGAAAGAGACTGAAAGGGTGGTACCAGATACCGAGATCATGATCTGTGGAGAAGTATTGTACAATCCTGAACTTGAAACGGTGATTGGGTGATAGTTTATTACACTATCAAAGGGTGGAACTGTCGAAGTCAGTAAATTGGATAGAGTCATTTCAATTAAAGTCTAGCAAACTTGGTTGTCTTTGTTAGAAAAGATGCGTACGGTACGCATCGACGTACAAGGGCACACTACGGCGTGAAAGGGCGTACGCATCCACTACACGTGGCAGCAACAGTAATTGGTCTTTTACCATACATTCGCACAAACACGCATACTTATAAAATAGTACACATTAATGGTAGTTGCAACACATAGTCAGTTATATCGAAATATAGTAGTATTTATATGTTATATCAGAGTTACATGCATATTAGTGAAATACACGGAACGGGTTAAAGAAATAACATCATTAGTGGTATCATAATGAACCTTGTTACATATCCTACTGTTTGGTTCACTCTGCAAAGGAATCGCAGAGTGCATACGCAAGTTATGAATGATAGGGAATTATGAACTACTTAAGACTAAGGAATCCTGGCGGGAAGAGCAGAGCGTACCCCCTGCAGAGATGACCCCCTCCTTTGGATTCCTTAGGATGAACCAACCAATGATTGACGACCCCTTGGACATTCCTGAGACCCGGACCAATAGATGCAAGCCATACCATCTTCATTGTATTACTGTATTTGATTGTGTATATAAGCAGCAGCTTGTGATCCAGAGTGCAGACATCTTGTCCCCAGACTTCAGGATTGAATGGCTGCACTGGATCCAGAGCGCCTGCGATAAGTAACGGCTGTATTTACTATTACTTCGCTTGAGCATATTTTTCCACTTATTGCGAATAAATCTTTGTGCTTTGGAAACACAAATCGAGGTTCGACAATCGTTATTGGTTAGCGACAATACGCACATAACAATATGATTTAACAATTATTTCCATACGCCTCCTGTATATCTTAGCAATAGCTCCTGTCGGGCACCTAACCTCTCTATGTCTTTCAGGAACAAGTCACAGGGATGATGTCAATGAGGTTTCAGGGAGACATAGAAAGGGGATGCGACCATTGCATCCCAGATTCTTTATTGAATGGTGTGCGGAAGCCAATTATCTGCCAGGAACCACTCATCATTGTTCTTGGTCATGACACAGGGATCTGTGACTTGCCGTAACTCCCTGCCTAAAATTGAACAAGACATTACCGTTACATCCTGTAGCGGGAAGGGGTTAATTTTATTAGTTAACCATAGAGCAGCAGCAAAACATAACTATGAATTACAAAACATCTTCTTATAAATTAGTTTATAGTGAAGATAGAATTGAAGAACATTGTTCAACGTTATGTGCATACAGTGAAGCGACCTCGTTAGCACAGTAGGTAGCGCGTCAGTCTCATAATCAACACTTCCTCACCACTGTCTTTCTATGTTGTCAAACCAGCCATATTGCTATGAGACGACTTAGAGGTTGCACTGACAGCCAAAGGCTCCAATGAGTGGGCAAGAACTGATTCATATGGCTATTTCCCTCCTAGTCACTCAATGGTAGTGCTGTGTTGAAAATGTGTAAGTGTCTGTGCAATTCCGCATATAGTGATGGGAGATAGCTAGTTGACAGTAGTGTCAACTATGGGTGTTCAGGTTGAGATCAGATCTTCCTTAACACCAATACATCAATAGTAAATTTGATCTTGTAACTATACTAGGTCTACAACGGAATAATAAAAGAGTAAAACTTAAATGAAACAAAAAACAAATGAAAAGATCAAAAAATTATGAAAAAACGAAATACGACAATATTCCCTGTCCTTCTCCCCAGCGTGAGGAAACCACTTTAATTACTAAGAGACACATACAAAAATGTCTGAATGTCATACAGAATGAACGGCACCCCATAATTTAGGAAATTATACCAGAATTCAATCATACTACACCTATGTGGTATAATGAGACACAAGGTGGGAAAGGACTATCTCTGGATTCTGATTTTACCAAGTGACCAACCATCCAAGATGGACCCCTAATGAAGTACTAGGAAATGGGGACCCTGGATACCTCGATGTGTGTAGGATAACACCCTCAGACAGTCACTGTAAATAATCAAATCCTTTTATCAATTTGAGTCCAGATACAGATCATTAAATGTCAGTAAGGATCCCTCTCTATTACAGAGGCAGAGGTCAACAAAGCTCACAGCTGGTGTTTCTGTAGTGTAGTAGTTATCACATTCGCCTAACACGCGAAAGGTCCCTGGTTCGAAACCGGGCAGAAACAAGCGTTAGATCTCCTTTTATATAGGACATGTGAGATGTAAAATTGATATAACATCTTGTAAATAGTAGGGATGAGCGCACTCGGATTTATGAAATCCGAGCCCACCCGAACGTTGCGGATCCGAGTCGGATCCGAGACAGATCCGGGTATTGGCGCCAAATTCAAAAGTGAAACTGAGGCTCTGACTCATAATCCCGTTGTCGGATCTCGCGATACTCGGATCCTATAAATTCCCCGCTAGTCGCCGCCATCTTCACTCGGGCATTGATCAGGGTAGAGGGAGGGTGTGTTAGGTGGTAGTTCTGTGCTGTTTAGTGCTGTGCTGTGCAGTGCTGTGCTGTGTTCTGCAGTATCAGTCCAGTGGTGCTGTGTGCTGTGCTCTGTCCTTCTGAGGTCAGTGGTGCTGCTGGGTCCTGTGCTGTGTCCTGTTCAGTCTAGTGGTGCTGTGTCCTGTGCTCTGTGCTTCTAAGGGCATAGTTATTTCCCCATTATTCCCAAGTTTTTAAAAAATAAAAAAAAAGTAAAAAAAAATAAAAAATTAGAAATTAAAAAAAATATATATAATTATAACCAAATTTGCAAAACCAATCCAGCAGTATAAGTCCATTGGTACTGCAATATTACCAAGTTCACACATTCTGCAGTTTCAGTCCAGTGGTGCTGTGTCCTGTGCTCTGTCCTGCTGAGTTCCGTAGTGCTGCTGGGTCCTGTGCCGTGTCCTGTTCAGTCCAGTGGTGCTGTGTCCTGTGCTCTGTGCTTCTAAGGGCATAGTTATTTCCCCATTATTACCAAGTTTTTAAAAAATAAAAAAAAAGTAAAAAAAAATAAAAAATTTAAAAAAAAAAATATATATATAATAATTATAACCAAATTTGCAAAACCAATCCAGCAGTATAAGTCCATTGGTACTGCAATATTACCAAGTTCACACATTCTGCAGTATCAGTCCAGTGGTGCTGTGTCCTGTGCTCTGTCCTGCTGAGTTCCGTAGTGCTGCTGGGTCCTGTGCCGTGTCCTGTTCAGTCCAGTGGTGCTGTGTCCTGTGCTCTGTGCTTCTAAGGGCATAGTTTTTTCCCCACTATTCCCAAGTTTTTTAAAAATAAAAAAAAAGTAAAAAAAAATAAAAAATTTAAAAAAAAAAAAAATATATAATAATTATAACCAAATTTGCAAAACCAATCCAGCAGTATAAGTCCATTGGTACTGCAATATTACCAAGTTCACACATTCTGCAGTATCAGTCCAGTGGTGCTGTGTCCTGTGCTCTGTCCTGCTGAGTTCCGTAGTGCTGCTGGGTCCTGTGCCGTGTCCTGTTCAGTCCAGTGGTGCTGTGTCCTGTGCTCTGTGCTTCTAAGGGCATAGTTTTTTCCCCACTATTCCCAAGTTTTTTAAAAATAAAAAAAAAGTAAAAAAAAATAAAAAATTAAAAAAAAAAAAAAATATATAATAATTATAACCAAATTTGCAAAACCAATCCAGCAGTATAAGTCCATTGGTACTGCAATATTACCAAGTTCACACATTCTGCAGTATCTTGTGCTACACATAATGGAGACCAAAAATTTGGAGGATAAAGTAGGGAAAGATCAAGACCCACTTCCTCCTAATGCTGAAGCTGCTGCCACTAGTCATGACATAGACGATGAAATGCCATCAACGTCGTCTTCCAAGCCCGATGCCCAATCTCGTAGTACCGGGCATGTAAAATCCAAAAAGCCCAAGTTAAGAAAAAGTAGCAAAAAGAGAAACTTTAAATCATCTGAGGAGAAACGTAAAGTTGCCAATATGCCATTTACGACACGGAGTGGCAAGGAACGGCTTAGGCCCTGGCCCGTGTTCATGACTAGTGGTTCAGCTTCACCCACGGATCTTAGCCCTCCTCCTCCTCCCCCCCCTACAAAAAATTGAAGAGAGTTATGCTGTCAGCAACAAAACAGCAAACAACTCTGCCTTCTAAAGAGAAATTATCACAAATCCCCAAGGCGAGTCCAAGGGTGTTGGTGGTTGTCAAGCCTGACCTTCCCATCACTGTACGGGAAGAGGTGGCTCGGGAGGAGGCTATTGATGATGTAGCTGGCGCTGTGGAGGAACTTGATGATGAGGATGGTGATGTGGTTATTGTAAATGAGGCACCAGGGGGGGAAACAGCTGATGTCCATGGGATGAAAAAGCCCATCGTCATGCCTGGTCAGAAGACCAAAAAATGCACCTCTTCGGTCTGGAGTTATTTTTATCCAAATCCAGACAACCAATGTATGGCCATATGTAGCTTATGTAAAGCTCAAATAAGCAGGGGTAAGGATCTTGCCCACCTAGGAACATCCTCCCTTATACGTCACCTGAATAACCTTCATAGTTCAGTGGTTAGTTCAGGAACTGGGGCTAGGACCCTCATCGGTACAGGGACACCTAAATCCCGTGGTCCAGTTGGATACACACCAGCAACACCCTCCTCGTCAACTTCCTCCACAATCTCCATCAGATTCAGTCCGGCAGCCCAAGTCAGCAGCCAGACTGAGTCCTCCTCAATACGGGATTCATCCGAGGAATCCTGCAGCGGTACGCCTACTACTGCCACTGCTGCTGTTGCTGCTGTTAGTCGGTCATCTTCCCAGAGGGGAAGTCGTAAGACCGCTAAGTCTTTCACAAAACAATTGACCGTCCAACAGTCGTTTGCCATGACCACAAAATACGATAGTAGTCACCCTATTGCAAAGCGTATAACTGCGGCTGTAACTGCAATGTTGGTGTTAGACGTGCGCCCGGTGTCCGCCATCAGTGGAGTGGGATTTAGAGGGTTGATGGAGGTATTGTGTCCCCGGTACCAAATCCCCTCGAGATTCCACTTCACTAGGCAGGCGATACCAAAAATGTACAGAGAAGTACGATCAAGTGTCCTCAGTGCTCTTAAAAATGCGGTTGTACCCACTGTCCACTTAACCACGGACATGTGGACAAGTGGTTCTGGGCAAACGAAGGACTATATGACTGTGACAGCCCACTGGGTAGATGCATCCCCTTCCGCAGCAACAGCAACAGCTGCATCAGTAGCAGCATCTACAAACTGGCTGCTCATGCAAAGGCAGGCAACATTGTGCATTACAGGCTTTAATAAGAGGCACAACGCTGACAACATATTAGAGAAAATGAGGGAAATTATCTCCCAGTGGCTTACCCCACTTAGACTCTCATGGGGATTTGTGGTGTCAGACAATGCCAGTAACATTGTGCGGGCGTTAAATATGGGCAATTTCCAGCACGTCCCATGTTTTGCCCACACCATTAATTTGGTGGTGCAGCATTACCTCAAGAGTGACAGGGGTGTGCAGGAGATGCTTGCGGTGGCGCGCAAAATTGCTGGACACTTTCGGCATTCAGCCAGTGCCTACCGCAGACTAGAGGCACATCAAAAAAGCATGAACCTGCCCTGCCATCACCTCAAACAAGAGGTTGTGACGCGCTGGAACTCCACCCTCTATATGCTGCAGAGGATGGAGGAGCAGCAAAAGGCCATTCAGGCCTACACAGCCACCTACGACATAGGCAAAGGAGTGGGGATGCGCCTCAGTCAAGCGCAGTGGAGACTGATTTCCGTGTTGTGCAAGGTTCTGCAGCCATTTGAACTTGCCACACGAGAAGTCAGTTCCGACACTGCCAGCTTGAGTCAGGTCATTCCCCTGATCAGGCTGTTGCAGAAGCAGCTGGAGAAAGTGAGGGAGGAGCTGGTAAGCCATTGCGATTACACCAAGCATGTAGCTCTTGTGGATGTAGCCCTTCGTACGCTTTGCCAGGATCCGAGGGTGGTCACTCTTTTAAAGTCAGAGGAATACATTCTGGCCACCGTGCTCGATCCTCGGTTTAAAGCGTATGTTGTGTCTCTGTTTCCGGCGGACACAAGTCTACAGCGGTGCAAAGACCTGCTGGTCAGGAGATTGTCCTCTGAAGAGGACCGTGACATGCCAACAGCTCCACCCTCATTTTCTTCCACATCTATGGCTGCGAGGAAAAAGCTCAGTTTTCCCAAAAGAGGCACTGGCGGGGATGCTGATAACATCTGGTCCGGACTGAAGGACCTGCCAACCATTGCAGACATGTCTACTCTCGCTGCATTGGATGCTGTCACAATAGAAAAAATTGTGGATGATTACTTTGCTGACACCATCCAAGTAGACATGTCAGACAGTCCATATTGTTACTAGCAGGAAAAAAAGGCAGTTTGGAAGCCCCTGTACAAACTGGCTCTATTTTACCTGAGTTGTCCCCCCTCCAGTGTGTACTCGGAAAGAGTTTTTAGTGCAGCGGGGAACCTGGTCAGTGAGCGGCGAAGGAGGTTGCTTCCTCATAACGTTGAAAAAATGATGTTTATAAAAATGAATAATCAATTCCTCAATGAAGTACAGCACTGCCCTCCAGATACTACAGAGGGACCTGTGGTTGTGGAGTCCAGCGGGGACGAATTGATAATGTGTGATGAGGAGGAAGTACACACTGTAGGGGGAGAGGAATCAGAGGTTGAGGATGAGGACGACATCTTGCCTCAGTAGAGCCTGTTTAGTCTGTACAGGGAGAGATGAATAGCTTTTTTGGTGTGGGGGCCCAAACAAACCAATCATTTCAGCCAAAGTTGTTTGGTAGGCCCTGTCGCTGAAATGATTGGTTTGTTAAAGTGTGCATGTCCTATTTAAACAACATAAGGGTGGGTGTGAGGGCCCAAGGACAATTCCATCTTGGACCTTTTTTTTTTGCATTATATGACCAATCAACAGTCGTTTGCCATGTTCAAAAAGTAAAACCAAATTTAAAAAAATACAAGAAATTAAACCAAAAGTAAAATGCCGTGTCATAATTTAAAACAAGAGGTATTGACGTGCTCTAAAACTACTGTATTGTTGTTTATATTTTATAAACACTACACTTGACAGCTTGAGTCTTTCAATAAAAAAGTAACTGTCCATTGCACGAATATTTGCAACAGGGACAATTTTAGGGTTAAGAAAGTCAACTAATAACACTTCGACGCTGTCTGTCTTTATAAACACTACACTTGGAAGTTGGAGGAGGTATTGTGGCCCCGGCACCAAATTTACTACCGGGGCCACTCCACTGTGCAGTCCATATTTAGGTGTATCAGATATTAAACAACGGTGACAGTTGATGCCCAATTTTTTAATTATATTGTGGCCTCGGTACCAAATTGTGTACCGGGGCCACCACACTACGCAGTCCAGATACTTGTTTGGTGGAATTCTGACACGTGGAGGGTTTTATTATTATTATATTGTGTGGACCACTCTATACCACACTACAACTCTATATACCACTCTATTTCATACTTTAATTCTATTTCATACTTTAATTCTATTTCATACTTTAATTCTATTTCATACTTTTAATTCTATTACTAATTACCATAAAGAGGAACAAAATAAACCAATTTTACCAAAAGTATAATATGACTTAGACTTACAAACACTACACTTAAAAGATCGTGCCTTTAAATGAAAAAGTCAGTCTTCATTGCACGACTATGTGCAACAGGGACAGTTTTTTGGGTTTACAAAGTCAAACAATAACACTTTGACCCTGTCTGTCTGGGATCTCAATGACGAATTGTCTGTACCATGTTTGGAGGAGGTATTGTGGCCCCGGTATCAAATTGGGTACCGGGGCCACCCCACTATGCAGTCCAGATACTTGTTTGGTGGAATTCTGACACGTGGAGGGTTTTTTAATTATATTGTGGCCTCGGTACCAAATTGTGTACCGGGGCCACCACACTACGCAGTCAAGATAGATAGATGCGTATTGCGTATCATAGATAAAGTACATTCAGTGGTGTGGGGCAAATTGAAAAATATTCAAAATGCACTGACATTATCAAAAACAAGAGGTTGTCACACGCTAAAACTCCAACATGTATATGATGGAGAGGATGGAGGAGCAGCCGTATGTGTAGTGTAATGCAGATCTGTTGAAGGTTTTTTATATATTTTATTGTGGTGCCCAGTGCCCACTCCTCTACGCAGTCCAGGTACATTTATTGGTGCGAATCATAAAAGTTCAGGGTTTTTAATATATATTGTGGTGACCCACTCCTCTACGCAGTCCAGGTACATTTATTGGTGCGATTCATAAAAGTTCGGGGTTTTTAAGATATTGTGGTGACCCACTCCTCTATGCAGTCCAGGTACATTTATTGGTGCGAATCATAAAAGTTCAGGGTTTTTAATATATATTGTGGTGACCCACTCCTCTACGCAGTCCAGGTACAATTATTGGTGCGAATCATAAAAGTTCAGGGTTTTTAATATATATTGTGGTGACCCACTCCTCTACGCAGTCCAGGTACATTTATTGGTGCGAATCATAAAAGTTCAGGGTTTTTAAGATATTGTGGTGACCCACTCCTCTACGCAGTCCAGGTACATTTATTGGTGCGAATCATAAAAGTTCAGGGTTTTTAATATATTGTGGTGACCCACTCCTCTACGCAGTCCAGGTACAATTATTGGTGCGAATCATAAAAGTTCAGGGTTTTTAATATATTGTGGTGACCCACTCCTCTACGCAGTCCAGGTACATTTATTGGTGCGAATCATAAAAGTTCAGGGTTTTTAATATATATTGTGGTGACCCACTCCTCTACGCAGTCCAGGTACATTTATTGGTGCGAATCATAAAAGTTCAGGGTTTTTAAGATATTGTGGTGACCCACTCCTCTACGCAGTCCAGGTACATTTATTGGTGCGAATCATAAAAGTTCAGGGTTTTTAATATATTGTGGTGACCCACTCCTCTACGCAGTCCAGGTACATTTATTGGTGCGAATCATAAAAGTTCAGGGTTTTTAATATACATTGTGGTGACCCACTCCTCTACGCAGTCCAGGTACATTTATTGGTGCGAATCATAAAAGTTCAGGGTTTTTAAGATATTGTGGTGACCCACTCCTCTACGCAGTCCAGGTACATTTATTGGTGCGAATCATAAAAGTTCAGGGTTTTTAATATATTGTGGTGTCCCACTCCTCTACGCAGTCCAGGTACATTTATTGGTGCGAATCATAAAAGTTCAGGGTTTTTAATATATATTGTGGTGACCCACTCCTCTACGCAGTCCAGAAAGATACCTTGTTGCAACGTTTTGGACTAATAACTATATTGTGAGGTGTTCAGAATACACTGTAAATTAGTGGAAATGCTTGTTATTGAATGTTATTGAGGTTAATAATAGCCTAGGAGTGAAAATAAGCCCAAAAACTTGATTTTTAAACTTTTTATGTTTTTTTCAAAAAAAATCCGAATCCAAAACCTTAAATCCGAACCGAGACCTTTCGTCAAGTGTTTTGCGAGACAAATCCGAACCTTTAAAAATAACGAAAATCCGGATCCAAAACACAAAACACGAGACCTCAAAAGTCGCCGGTGCACATCCCTAGTAAATAGTTGTATCAACAGGAACTTTTAATGTCATTGCAACACCATCTACCTATCCACCTTCATATATGATTTAACAATCATTTCCATACGCTTCCTGTATATCTTAGCAATAGCTCCTGTCGGGCACCTAACCTCTCTATGTCTTTCAGGAACAAGTCACAGGGATGATGTCAATGAGGTTTCAGGGAGACATAGAAAGGGGATGCGACCATTGCATCCCAGCTTCTTTATTGAATGGTGTGCAGAAGCCATTTATCTGCCAGGAACCACTCATCATTGTTCTTGGTCATGACACAGGGATCTGTGACTTGCCACAATTAACTGCCTAAAATTGAACAAGACATTACCGTTACATCCTGTAGCGGGAAGGGGTTAATTTTATTAGTTAACCATAGAGCAGCAGCAAAACATAACTATGAATTACAAAACATCTTCTTATAAATTAGTTAATAGTGAAGATAGAATTGAAGAACATTGTTCAACGTTATGTGCATACAGTGAAGAGGCCTCGTTAGCACAGTAGGTAGCGCGTCAGTCTCATAATCAACACTTCCTCACCACTGTCTTTCTATTTTGTCAAACCAGCCATATTGCAATGAGACGACTTAGAGGTTGCACTGACAGCTAAAGGCTCCAATGAGTGGGCAAGAACTGATTCATATGGCTATTTCCCTCCTAGTCACTCAATGGGAGTGCTGTGTTCAAAATGTGTAAGTGTCTGTGCACTTCCGCATATAGTGATGGGAGATTGCTAGTTGACTGTAGTGTCAACTATGGGTGTTCAGGTTGAGATCAGATCTTCCTTAACACCAATACATCAATAGTAAATTTGATCTTGTAACTATACTAGGTCTACAACGGAATAATAAAAGAGTAAAACTTAAATGAAACAAAAAACAAATGAAAAGATCAAAAAATTATGAAAACGAAATACGACAATATTCCCTGTCCTTCTCCCCAGCGTGAGGAAACCACTTTAATCACTGTGAGACACATAGAAAAATGTCTGAATGTCAGACAGAATGAACGGCACCCCATAATTTGGGAAATTATACCAGAATTCAATCATACTACACCTATGTGGTATAATGAGACAAAAGGTGGGAAAGGACTATCTCTGGATTCTGATTTTACTAAATGACCAACCATCCAAGATGGACCCCTAATGAAGTACTAGGAAATGGCGACCCCTGATACCTCGATGTGTGTAGGATAACACCCTCAGACAGTCAGTGTAAATAATCAAATCCTTTTATCAATTTGAGTCCAGATACAGATCATTAAATGTCAGTAAGGATCCCTCTCTATTACAGTGGCAGAGGTCAACAAAGCTCACAGCTGGTGTTTCTGTAGTGTAGTGGTTATCACATTTGCCTAACACGCAAAAGTTCTCTGGTTCGGAACCAGGCAGAAACAAGCATTAGATTTCCTTTTATATAGGACATGTGAGATGTAAAATTGATATAACATCTTGTAAATAGTTGTATCAACAGGAACTTTTAATGTCATTGCAATACCATCTACCTATCCACCTTCATATATGATTTAACAATCATTTCCATACGCCTCCTGTATATCTTAGCAATAGCTCCTGTCGGGCACCTAACCTCTCTATGTCTTTCAGGAACAAGTCACAGGGATGATGTCAATGAGGTTTCAGGGAGACATAGAAAGGGGATGCGACCATTGCATCCCAGCTTCTTTATTGAATGGTGTGCGGAAGCCATTTATCTGCCAGGAACCACTCATCATTGTTCTTGGTCATGACACAGGGATCTGTGACTTGCCGTAACTCCCTGCCTAAAATTGAACAAGACATTACCGTTACATCCTGTAGCGGGAAGGGGTTAATTTTATTAGTTAACCATAGAGCAGCAGCAAAACATAACTATGAATTACAAAACATCTTCTTATAAATAAGTTAATTGTGAAGATAGAATTGAAGAACATTGTTCAACGTTATGTGCATACAGTGAAGCGGCCTCGTTAGCACAGTAGGTAGCGCATCAGTCTCATAATCAACACTTCCTCCCCACTGTCTTTCTATGTTGTCAAACCAGCCATATTGCTATGAGACGACGTAGAGGTTGCACTGACAGCCAAAGGCTCCAATGAGTGGGCAAGAACTGATTCATATGGCTATTTCCCTCCTAGTCACTCAATGGGAGTGCTGTGTTCAAAATGTGTAAGTGTCTGTGCACTTCCGCATATAGTGATGGGAGATAGCTAGTTGACTGTAGTGTCAACTATGGGTGTTCAGGTTGAGATCAGATCTTCCTTAACACCAATACATCAATAGTAAATTTGATCTTGTAACTATACTAGGTCTACAACGGAATAATAAAAGAGTAAAACTTAAATGAAACAAAAAATAAATAAAAAGATCAAAAAATTATGAAAACGAAATACGACAATATTCCCTGTCCTTCTCCCCAGGGTGAGAAAACCACTTTAATCACTGTGAGACACATACAAAAATGTCTGAATGTCACACAGAATGAACGGCACCCCATAATTTAGGAAATTATACCAGAATTTAATCATACTACACCTATGTGGTATAATGAGACACAAGGTGGGAAAGGACTATCTCTGGATTCTGATTTTACTAAGTGACCAACCATCCAAGATGGACCCCTAATAAAGTACTAGGAAATGGGGACCCTGGATACCTCGATGTGTGTAGGATAACACCCTCAGACAGTCAGTGTAAATAATCAAAACCTTTTATCAATTTGAGTCCAGATACAGATCATTAAATGTCAGTAAGGATCCCTCTCTATTACAGTGGCAGAGGTCAACAAAGCTCACAGCTGGTGTTTCTGTAGTGCAGTGGTTGTCACATTCTCCTAACACGCGAAAGGTCCCCAGTTCGAAACCGGGCAGAAACAAGCGTTAGATCTCCTTTTATATAGGAAATGTGAGATGTAAAATTGATATAACATCTTGTAAATAGTTGTATCAACAGGAACTTTTAATGTCATTGCAACACCATCTACCTATCCACCTTCATATATGATTTAACAATCATTTCCATATGCCTCCTGTATATCTTAGCAATAGCTCCTGTCGGGCACCTAACCTCTCTATGTCTTTCAGGAACAAGTCACAGGGATGATGTCAATGAGGTTTCAGGGAGACATAGAAAGGGGATGCGACCATTGCATCCCAGCTTCTTTATTGAATGGTGTGCGGAAGCCATTTATCTGCCAGGAACCACTCATCATTGTTCTTGGTCATGACACAGGGATCTGTGACATGCCGTAACTCCCTGCCTAAAATTGAACAAGACATTACCGTTACATCCTGTAGCGGGAAGGGGTTCATTTTATTAGTTAACCATAGAGCAGCAGCAAAACATAACTATGAATTACAAAACATCTTCTTATAAATTAGTTAATAGTGAAGATAGAATTGAAGAACATTGTTCAACGTTATGTGCATACAGTGAAGCGGCCTCGTTAGCACAGTAGGTAGCGCGTCAGTCTCATAATCAACACTTCCTCACCACTGTCTTTCTATGTTGTCAAACCAGCCATATTGCTATGAGACGACGTAGAGGTTGCACTGACAGCCAAAGGCTCCAATGAGTGAACAAGAACTGATTCATATGGCTATTTCCCTCCTAGTCACTCAATGGGAGTGCTGTGTTCAAAATGTGTAAGTGTCTGTGCACTTCCGCATATAGTGATGGGAGATAGCTAGTTGTCTGTAGTGTCAACTATGGGTGTTCAGGTTGAGATCAGATCTTCCTTAACACCAATACATCAATAGTAAATTTGATCTTGTAACTATACTAGGTCTACAACGGAATAATAAAAGAGTAAAACTTAAATGAAACAAAAAATAAATAAAAAGATCAAAAAATTATGAAAACAAAATACGACAATATTCCCTGTCCTTCTCCCCAGCGTGAGAAAACCACTTTAATCACTGTGAGACACATACAAAAATGTCTGAATGTCACACAGAATGAACGGCACCCTATAATTTAGGAAATTATACCAGAATTTAATCATACTTCACCTATGTGGTATAATGAGACACAAGGTGGGAAAGGACTATCTCTGGATTCTGATTTTACTAAGTGACCAACCATCCAAGATGGACCCCTAATGAAGTACTAGGAAATGGGGACCCTGGATACCTCGATGTGTGTAGGATAACACCCTCAGACAGTAAGTGTAAATAATCAAAACCTTTTATCAATTTGAGTCCAGATACAGATCATTAAATGTCAGTAAGGATCCCTCTCTATTACAGTGGCAGAGGTCAACAAAGCTCACAGCTGGTGTTTCTGTAGTGCAGTGGTTGTTACATTCTCCTAACACGCGAAAGGTCCCCAGTTCAAAACCAGGCAGAAACAAGCGTTAGATCTCCTTTTATATAGGACATGTGAGATGTAAAATTGATATAACATCTTGTAAATAGTTGTATCAACAGGAACTTTTAATGTCATTGCAACATTATCTACCTATCCACCTTCTTATATGATTTAACAATCATTTCCATACGCCTCCTGTATATCTTAGCAATAGCTCCTGTAGGGCACCTAACCTCTCTGATCTCAACCTGAACACCCATAGTTGACTGTAGTGTCAACTATGGGTGTTCAGGTTGAGATCAGATCTTCCTTAACACCAATACATCAATAGTAAATTTGATCTTGTAACTATACTAGGTCTACAACGGAATAATAAAAGAGTAAAACTTAAATGAAACAAAAAACAAATGAAAAGATCAAAAAATTATGAAAACGAAATACGACAATATTCCCTGTCCTTCTCCCCAGCGTGAGGAAACCACTTTAATCACTTAGAGACACATACAAAAATGTCTGAATGTCACACGGAATGAACGGCACCCCATAATTTAGGAAATTATACCAGAATTCAATCATACTATACCTATGTGGTATAATGAGACACAAGGTGGGTAAGGACTATCTCTGGATTCTGATTTTACTAAGTTACCAACCATCCAAGATGGACCCCTAATGAAGTACTAGGAAATGGGGACCCTGGATACCTCGATGTGTGTAGGATAACACCCTCAGACAGTCAGTGTATATAATCAAATCCTTTTATCAATTTGATTCCAGATACAGATCATTAAATGTCAGTAAGGATCCCTCTCTATTACAGTGGCAGAGGTCAACAAAGCTAACAGCTGGTGTTTCTGTAGTGTAGTGGTTATCACATTCGCCTAACACGCGAAAGGTCCCCAGTTCGAAACCGGGCAGAAACAAATGTTAGATCTCCTTTCATATAGGACATGTGGGATGTAAAATTGATATAACATCTTGTAAATAGTTGTATCAACAGGAACTTTTAATGTCATTGCAACACCATCT
>NW_027445889.1:177500-245000 GCF_038048845.1 Mixophyes fleayi | reverse complement strand
TTGAATTCCTTCGAGACAAGAACGAGGACTTTGAAAACAGGGAGAGAAGAAACAATCTCTGTATTCGGCATATCCCCGAGGAAATTGATGCTCATTTATTGGAACCCTATTTAACCCGCCTCTTTATCCACCTGGTTCCCTCCATCTCTGAGTCCCAGATTCAGATAGAGAGGGCTCACAGAGCCCTTCGACCCAAACCTAAAGACTCATCCCCTCCCAGAGATGTCATCTTGAAGTTTCTTTCTTTTAAGATTAAGGAAAAGATCACAATGAGTGCCAGGAACTCAAACTTCATCTTCTTTGAAGGCTCCAAGTTACAAATTTTTCAGGACTTAGCTCCATCTACGGTCGCTAAGAGGAGGGATCTTAAAGAAATCACAGTCGCTCTAAGGGACCAAGGTTACAAATACCGTTGGGGATTCCCCTTTCGCTTGGTGGTGCTGTCGGAGGGCCGTTCAGTGTCCATCAGATCTTTGGAAGAGGGCCGCCATTTCCTACGACAACTTCAAATCCGCGCCCCTGCAGGTCCAGCTCCTGAGAATGAGACCTCAAATTCACAGCATACCTAATTGATGTTAAAAATTATGTGTTAACATGTCTTTCTTTCCTAGAATAACTGCCCTCAGGTAGTGCCCCAAGAGGCACATATCTACCTTATTTCTTTTGCTCCAGTGTTAAAATATAATGCATAGTCAGTAAGCTCCCTACAAGGGAATCAATACATTCTAATGCTTTTGTACTCGCACAGGATGTCTTTTGCCCACGCACCCTGGTTTGGAATTCCCTGCTGGCAGTAAGGGAGTCCGGGGGCTTGGAGGGGGTGGTGTCATTCCCTCCATACTCTACCCGGAGAAACTCCCCAATATAGCTGTAGGATCAGCAGTGTCCGCTGGGCATCTTTCATTCCAGAGGGCGAGCATAATTTTTCTTTTCTTTCTTGAATAAGGTAACTGTTGTTGAGTTTGCAGTGTTTTTATATTTATACCTATTTGACACTAACAGTCACATTGTTATTCTTCCTGCTTATCTTATATTTAAATGCTCTGGACGGTGGCGGCCACCTAAGGCCAGTTCCATTCCCCCACAACACAAAGGAACCGCCATAGTCAGTACGAATTAATAAATAGCACTTTTGCGTCCGCCTTGAGAGCGGTTACTAGTTCCGAACTCGAGCCTTCCCTCCTTGGGGCTCCTAACAAGTAGCAGACTTCCCACACCAGGGAACCTCTGACTGCTTCCCCCTATCCCCCCCCGCCCCTTAAATTCCTTTACCTTTCTTCCCTTCCCCCCCACCCTGATCCACTCCCTAGGTTTACTCAACTGAAGCTACCACCTTATTCATATTACTCTGTACCGAATTTTTTGCTACAAAAATGCCTCTTACTGTTTTATCTATGAATGTAAAGGGACTGAATACCCCTCAAAAGAGGTCATATCTGCACTCCTATACTAACAAATGTCATGCCGATATTGTATACTTGCAGGAAACTCATTTTAAGAAGGATCACCACTCCTCGCTGTCCTCTAAGAAGTACCCCACGGTCTATTACGCAAACTACACCTCCAAACGCCATGGGGTTGCAATTATGATACATAAGTCAGTTCCCATGGTGGTGTCCAAGACCATTGCGGATGCAGAGGGTCGCTACCTCATCATATTGGGTAAGATTGGGCCTATCCCGATAACTTTAATGACAATTTATGCCCCAAACACGGGTCACTCTAACTTCTTTCACACCACTTTTCGGGAACTGCACTCCCACCGCTTGGGTCGGGTGCTACTGGGAGGTGACTTTAACACAATTCTTTCCCAAACTCTAGATCGCTCAACCGGGCCACTTTCGCGGGCACATACACCTGGTTCTAAATCCTTAAACAAACACATTGTAGAGGCGGGTCTGTTTGATTCTTGGCGGGCCACATTCCCCTCTGCAAGAGATTATACATTTTACTCTCACCCCCATAATTCATACTCGAGAATAGATATGATTCTTTGCTGCCCACATCTTATGTCGTCATTGATCTCAGCAGATATTCTTTCCAACCCCTGGTCTGACCACTGGGCAACCAAGGCTACTTTTGATTTCGCGTCCACCGGAGGAGTGGGGGCAACATGGAAGCTGAATGGAGCCCTTCTTAGGCTCCCTCAGTTTCAGAACCTTTTGAATGATAAGTTGGATGAATATTTTGAGATTAATACCACTGAGGATGTAAGCTTTCCCACCACATGGCAGGCACACAAAGCAGTTATCCGGGGGGAGATTAGCAAATTTGCAGCAACCCGCAAAAAACAACGGTTGGCCCAGATTGAATTACTGTCTTCGCAGATCCTCGCTCTCGAAACACAGCATAAACAAACACAATCCGCCCAGTTGTTAACCCAATTAACTAAAGCAAGAGGGGAGCTTAGCCACCTTATAGCCGAAAAGACAGAAAAAAGCCTCCGATGGGTGGGACAGAGGTTTTACGAAAAAGGTAACAAAGCAGACTCATTGTTGGCAAATAGTCTTAAAGCCAAAAGAGCCTCTCAAACAATTAGCGGCATCCGTGATTCAAAGGGCAACCTGTCACATGACCCACGGGTCATCAATAAAACTTTTCGTTCCTTTTACGAAGCCTTGTACAACCTTCCAAATCAGGGGGAGGCCAACTTAAGTAATCCTGACTTAGTTAATTACTTACGTTCATGTCACCTTCCATCTTTAAGTACGTCCAAAGCGACGGAACTTTCTGCGGAAATAACCGAAGAAGAGGTTAAATGTGCCCTCAGCTCGCAGAAACCCTCTAAAGCACCAGGACCAGACGGCTTCATTATGGCCTATTACAAAACATTTGCTCCCAAACTACTTCCCAAACTATCTACTCTATTTAATGCGATATTACGGGGGGATACTTTTCACCCTGACTCAACCTCGTCCAATATCATAGTTCTACCTAAACTGGGAAAAGACCACACCGCTTGTGCAAATTATCGCCCTATTTCCCTCCTCAACACTGACGTGAAACTCTTCGCCAAAATTCTAGCTAACAGAATGAATGGAGTCTTGGCCGACCTCATAGACCCAGACCAGGTGGGATTTATTCCTAATAGACAGGCCCCGGATAACACTCGCAGAGTAATTGATTTAATCCACCATGTCAATTCAAACAAACTCCCCTCGCTACTTTTGGCTTTGGATGCGGAGAAAGCATTCGACAGGGTTTCCTGGCCCTTCATGTTCTCCGCGTTAGAGGCTTTTGGTTTCCGAGGACATTTTCTACAAGCCATTTCGGCATTATACTCTAATCCCACCTCACGGGTTGTGACTAACGGCCAGGTGTCCAGTCATTTCCAACTACACAATGGAACGAGACAAGGCTGCCCGCTGTCCCCCCTACTGTTTGCTCTATGCATTGAACCTCTAGCAGCCAAAATACGCCGCAATCCTGACATAACTGGTATCTCCCTGGGTTTAGAACAATATAAAATCTCCCTCTTTGCCGACGATGTACTACTAACGTTGACAAACCCGTTGGTTTCGCTTCCAAATTTAATGCTAGAACTAGAACATTTTGGTAAGCTATCGGGCTACAAAACCAATGACTCTAAGTCTGAGGCATTACCACTTCATATTTCCCGTACTACTAGAGAAGCTCTCCAACAGTCTTTTACATTTCAATGGCGGCCTCATTCAATCAGATATTTGGGGATAAATATCACTAAACACTTTTCTGGCCTTTACAACTCAAACTATGTACCTCTACTAACCAATATCCAACGAGACTTATCTAAATGGGAGCCCATGTACATTTCTTGGATAGGCAGAATTCAGGTAATTAAGATGAACATCCTTCCCCGCCTACTTTACTTATTCCAAACTCTCCCAGTGCCAATCCCTCGCAAAATCCTAACAACACTCCAATCAACCTGCAACAGGTTTATATGGCAAGGAAAGAAACCTAGATTGAGGAGGACCATGTTGGCTAAGCCCAAAGAGGCTGGAGGACTTGGCCTTCCGCTAATACATGAATACTTTCTTGCTACTCAGTTAAGTTTTATCATTTCCTGGCACCTCAACCCAGGCCTGAAGAGGTGGGTGGACATTGAAAATGCTCTGTCACCAGTCGCCCCTGTGCATCATCTACCATGGCTTCCCAGATCCAGTAGACCTGCCTCGGCATACTCTTGCCCCTCCATATCTTTTACACTAAATTCCTGGGATCTGGCCAACAAAAAACACAGCCTGGCACCTTACCCGTCCCCTTTGACACCTATCTGGACTCACCCACTTTTCCAGCCAGGTAGGTCAGAGGCGATGGCCGACTGGTGGAAAAGGCATAAAATGGAACGTTTCCTCCATATCGTGGGGGAAACCGCACCTGCCTCATACGAAGTAATCCAGAATAAATGCCATCCGCCACTATCGGCTCATTTCCAATATATACAAATCCGGAACTTTATACAGTCACAGGCCAGATCCACCCAATTGCGTAAAAGAACCCCATTTGAGCGACATTGTATACATTCGGCGTGACGCAGGGGTAACATTTCAATTTTGTACCGCATGCTCATATCCCCTCTGGACCAAACTCCCGAACCTCACGAGGAGGCCTGGCAACAAGACCTGGGGATAACACTGGACAGCGAGGAGTGGTCTATCATTCGGGCAAGAACTGCAAAGATCTCCATAAACGCAGGCATTCAAGAAAATTGCTTTAAAATTTACTCGCGCTGGTACCTAGACCCAGAAAAACTACACCGCATGTACCCATCTGCTTCTGACTGTTGTTGGCGTTTATGTGGAGCTAAGGGAAGTTTCTTGCACATTTGGTGGGAATGCCCGGTTGTCCAAGCTTTCTGGAATCTAACTCTGGCTATTACACGTAAGGTAACTGGAATCAGAGTCACTAAAGTACCGGCCCAGGTGTTGCTAAACCAACCTATTCCTGATATTAGCAAGGCCGAAAACTGCTTAATCGCCCATATCTACCAGGCTTCCAAGCTACTTATTGCAAGAGCATGGAAACAACCGTCCGCTCCTTCTAAAACAGAGCTACTTAACCGTATATGGTTCATTTCCTCTATGGAACATATCTCTGCTCTACTAAATGACACTGTTCCTAAATTCCGGGAAGTTTGGACACCTTGGTTCAAGTGGCAAAAATCTCCTGTTCCGGGTACTGTTTGATTTGTATAACCTAACCCTATGCTTTCCCTCCCCCCCTTTTTCCCTCAATCCCCCCCCCTCCCCTCCCCAAAAACAAAAAAAAACAAAACCACCGCTTTACCATAAATGTTTTCAAGTTTTAATACTTAATAGACCACCCTATCTTTTACTTCAGCACTGCTTTCTAATTATCGCTAGGGTCAAAATTTTATATGTGCCAATCTGGGTCTTCTATTTCTGAACTATCTGTCATTTGTTGATGGCACAACTGTTAAGTATGTTACCTTTTTTGTCTCTGCGGTTTCAAAATAAAAAATTTAAAAAAAAAAAATGTGTAAGTGTCTGTGCACTTCCGCATATAGTGATGGGAGATAGCTAGTTGACTGTAGTGTCAACTATGGGTGTTCAGGTTGAGATCAGATATTCCTTAACACCAATACATCAATAGTAAATTTGATCTTGTAACTATACTAGGTCTACAACGGAATAATAAAAGAGTAAAACTTAAATGAAACAAAAAATAAATAAAAAGATCAAAAAATTATGAAAACGAAATACGACAATATTCCCTGTCCTTCTCCCCAGCGTTAAGAAACCACTTTAATCACTGTGAGACACATACAAAAATGTCTGAATGTCACACAGAATGAACGGCACCCCATAATTTGGGAAATTATACCAGAATTCAATCATACTACACCTATGTGGTATAATGAGACACAAGGTGGGAAAGGACTATCTCTGGATTCTGATTTTACTAAGTGACCAACCATCCAAGATGGACCCCTAATGAAGTACTAGGAAATGGGGACCCTGGATACCTTGATGTGTGTAGGATAACACCCTCAGACAGTCAGTGTAAATAATCAAAACCTTTTATCAATTTGAGTCCAGATACAGATCATTAAAATGTCAGTAAGGATCCCTCTCTATTACAGTGACAGAGGTCAACAAAGCTCACAGCTGGTGTTTCTGTAGTGCAGTGGTTGTCACATTCTCCTAACACGCGAAAGGTCCCCAGTTCGAAACCGGGCAGAAACAAGCATTAGATCTCCTTTTATATAGGACATGTGAGATGTAAAATTGATATAACATCTTGTAAATAGTTGTATCAACAGGAACTTTTAATGTCATTGCAACACCATCTACCTATCCACCTTCATATATGATTTAACAATCATTTCCATATGCCTCCTGTATATCTTAGCAATAGCTCCTGTCGGGCACCTAACCTCTCTATGTCTTTCAGGAACAAGTCACAGGGATGATGTCAATGAGGTTTCAGGGAGACATAGAAAGGGGGTGCGACCATTGCATCCCAGCTTCTTTATTGAATGGTGTGCGGAAGCCATTTATCTGCCAGGAACCACTCATAATTGTTCTTGGTCATGACAGAGGGATCTGTGACTTGCCATATCTCCCTGCCTAAAATTGAACAAGACATTACCGTTACATCCTGTAGCGGGAAGGGGTTAATTTCATTAGTTAACCATAGAGCAGCAGCAAAACATAACTATGAATTACAAAACATCTTCTTATAAATTAATTAATAGTGAAGATAGAATTGAAGAACATTGTTCAACGTTATGTGCATACAGTGAAGCGGCCTCGTTAGCACAGTAGGTAGAGCGTCAGTCTCATAATCAACACTTCCTCACCACTGTCTTTCTATGTTGTCAAACCAGCCATATTGCTATGAGACGACTTAGAGGTTGCACTGACAGCCAAAGGCTCCAATGAGTGGACAAGAACTGATTCATATGGCTATTTCCCTCCTAGTCACTCAATGGGAGTGCTGTGTTCAAAATGTGTAAGTGTCTGTGCACTTCCACATATAGTGATGGGAGATAGCTAGTTGACTGTAGTGTCAACTATGGGTGTTCAGGTTGAGATCAGATCTTCCTTAACACCAATACATCAATAGTAAATTTGATCTTGTAACTATACTAGGTCTACAACGGAATAATAAAAGAGTAAAACTTAAATGAAACAAAAAACAAATGAAAAGATAAAAAAATTATGAAAACGAAATACGACAATATTCCCTGTCCTTCTCCCCAGCGCGAGGAAACCACTTTAATCACTGTGAGACACATACAAAAATGTCTGAATGTCTCACAGAATGAACGGCACCCCATAATTTGGGAAATTATACCAGAATTCAATCATACTACACCTATGTGGTATAATGAGACACAAGGTGGGAAAGGACTATCTCTGGATTCTGATTTTACTAAGTGACCAACCATCCAAGATGGAGCCCTAATGAAGTACTAGGAAATGGGGACCCTGGATACCTCGATGTGTGTAGGATAACACCCTCAGACAGTCAGTGTAAATAATCAAAACCTTTTATCAATTTGAGTCCAGATACAGATCATTAAATGTCAGTAAGGATCCCTCTCTATTACAGTGGCAGAGGTCAACAAAGCTCACAGCTGGTGTTTCTGTAGTGCAGTGGTTTTCACATTCTCCTAACACGCGAAAGGTCCCCAGTTCGAAACCGGGCAGAAACAAGCGTTAGATCTCCTTTTATATAGGACATGTGAGATGTAAAATTGATATAACATCTTGTAAATAGTTGTATCAACAGGAACTTTTAATGTCATTGCAACACCATCTACCTATCCACCTTCATATATGATTTAACAATCATTTCCATACGCCTCCTGTATATCTTAGCAATAGCTCCTGTCGGGCACCTAACCTCTCTATGTCTTTCAGGAACAAGTCACAGGGATGATGTCAATGAGGTTTCAGGGAGACATAGAAAGGGGATGCGACCATTGCATCCCAGCTTCTTTATTGAATGGTGTGCGGAAGCCATTTATCTGCCAGGAACCATTCATCATTGTTCTTGGTCATGACACAGGCATCTGTGACTTGCCGTAACTCCCTGCCTAAAATTGAACAAGACATTACCGTTACATCCTGCAGCGGGAAGGGGTTAATTTTATTAGTTAACTATAGAGCAGCAGCAAAACATAAATATGAATTAGAAAACATCTTCTTAAAAATTAGTTAATAGTGAAGATAGAATTGAAGAACATTGTTCAACGTTATGTGCATACAGTGAAGCGGCCTCGTTAGCACAGTAGGTAGCGCGTCAGTCTCATAATCAACACTTCCTCACCACTGTCTTTCTATGTTGTCAAACCAGCCATATTGCTATGAGACGACTTAAAGGTTGCACTGACAGCCAAAGGCTCCAATGAGTGGGCAAGAACTGATTCATATGGCTATTTCCCTCCTAGTCACTCAATGGGAGTGCTGTGTTCAAAATGTGTAAGTGTCTGTGCACTTCCGCATATAGTGATGGGAGATAGCTAGTTGACTGTAGTTTCAACTATGGGTGATCAGGTTGAGATGAGATCTTCCTTAACACCAATACATCAATAGTAAATTTGATCTTGTAACTATACTAGGTCTACAACAGAATAATAAAAGAGTAAAACTTAAATGAAACAAAAAACAAATGAAAAGATCATAAAATTATGAAAACGAAATACGACAATATTCCCTGTCCTTCTCCCCAGCGTGAGGAAACCACTTTAATCACTGTGAGACACATACAAAAATGTCTGAATGTCACACAGAATGAACGGCACCCCATAATTTAGGAAATTATACCAGAATTCAATCATACTACACCTATGTGGTATAATGAGACACAAGGTGGGAAAGGACTATCTCTGGATTCTGATTTTACTAAGTGACCAACCATCCAAGATGGACCCCTAATGAAGTACTAGGAAATGGGGACCCTGGATACTTCGATGTGTGTAGGATAACACCCTCAGACAGTCAGTGTAAATAATCAAATCCTTTTATCAATTTGAGTACAGATACAGATCATTAAATGTCAGTAAGGATCCCTCTCTATTACAGTGGCAGAGGTCACCAAAACTCACAGCTGGTGTTTCTGTAGTGTAGTGGTTATCACATTCGCCTAACACGTGAAAGGTCCCTGGTTCAAAACCGGGCAGAAACAAGCATTAGATCTCCTTTTATATAGGACATGTGAGATGTAAAATTGATATAACATCTTGTAAATAGTTGTATCAACAGGAACTTTTAATGTCATTACAACACCATCTACCTATCCACCTTCATATATGATTTAACAATCATTTCCATACGCCTCCTGTATATCTTAGCAATAGCTCCTGTCGGGCACCTAACCTCTCTATGTCTTTCAGGAACAAGTCACAGGGATGATGTCAATGAGGTTTCAGGGAGACATAGAAAGGGGATGCGACCATTGCATCCCAGCTTCTTTATTGAATGGTGTGCGGAAGCCATTTTTCTGCCAGGAACCATTCATCATTGTTCTTGGTCATGACACAGGCATCTGTCACTTGCCGTAACTCCCTGCCTAAAATTGAACAAGACATTACCGTTACATCCTGTAGCGGGAAGGGGTTAATTTTATTAGTTAACCATAGAGCAGCAGCAAAACATAACTATGAATTACAAAACATCTTCTTATAAATTAGTTAATAGTGAAGATAGAATTGAAGAACATTGTTCAACGTTATGTGCATACAGTGAAGCGGCCTCGTTAGCACAGTAGGTAGCGCGTCAGTCTCATAATAAACATTTCCTCAACACTGTCTTTCTATGTTGTCAAACCAGCCATATTGCTATGAGACGACTTAGAGGTTGCACTGACAGCCAAAGGCTCCAATGAGTGGGCAAGAACTGATTCATATGGCTATTTCCCTCCTAGTCAGTCAATGGGAGTGCTGTGTTCAAAATGTGTAAGTGTCTGTGCACTTCCGCATATAGTGATGGGAGATAGCTAGTTGACTGTAGTTTCAACTATTGGTGATCAGGTTGAGATCAGATCTTCCTTAACACCAATACATCAATAGTAAATTTGATCTTGTAACTATACTAGGTCTACAACAGAATAATAAAAGAGTAAAACTTAAATGAAACAAAAAACAAATGAAAAGATCAAAAAATTATGAAAACGAAATACGACAATATTCCCTGTCCTTCTCCACAGCGTGAGGAAACCACTTTAATCACTGTGAGACACATACAAAAATGTCTGAATGTCACACAGAATGAACGGCACCCCATAATTTAGGAAATTATACCAGAATTCAATCATACTACACCTCTGTGGTATAATGAGACACAAGGTGGGAAAGGACTATCTCCGATTCTGATTTTACTAAGTGACCAACCATCCAAGATTGACCCCTAATGAAGTACTAGGAAATGGGGACCCTGGAAACCTCGATGTGTGTAGGATAACACCCTCAGACAGTCAGTGTAAATAATCAAATCCTTTTATCAATTTGAGTCCAAATACAGATCATTAAATGTCAGTAAGGATCCCTCTCTATTACAGTGGCAGAGGTCACCAAAAACTCACAGCTGGTGTTTCTGTAGTGTAGTGGTTATCACATTCGCGTAATATGCGAAAGGTCCCTGGTTCAAAACCAGGCAGAAACAAGCATTAGATCTCTTTTTATATAGGACATGTGAGATGTAAAATTGATATAACATCTTGTAAATAGTTGTATCAAAAGGGACTTTTAATGTCATTGCAACACCATCTACCTATCCACCTTCATATATGATTTAACAATCATTTCCATACGCCTCCTGTATATCTTAGCAATAGCTCCTGTCGGGCACCTAACCTCTCTATGTCTTTCAGGAACAAGTCACAGGGATGATGTCAATGAGGTTTCAGGGAGACATAGAAAGGGGATGCGACCATTGCATCCCAGCTTCTTTATTGAATGGTGTGCGGAAGCCATTTATCTGCCAGGAACCACTCATCATTGTTCTTGGTCATGACACAGGGATCTGTGACTTGCCGTAACTCCCTGCCTAAAATTGAACAAGACATTACCGTTACATCCTGTAGCGGGAAGGGGTTAATTTTATTAGTTAACCATAGAGCAGCAGCAAAACATAACTATGAATTACAAAACATCTTCTTATAAATTAGTTAATAGTGAAGATAGAATTGAAGAACATTGTTCAACGTTATGTGCATACAGTGAAGCGGCCTCGTTAGCACAGTAGGTAGCGCGTCAGTCTCATAATCAACACTTCCTCACCACTGTCTTTCTATGTTGTCGAACCAGCCATATTGCTAT
Organism: Mixophyes fleayi; assembly: GCF_038048845.1. Taxonomy (NCBI): domain Eukaryota; kingdom Metazoa; phylum Chordata; class Amphibia; order Anura; family Limnodynastidae; genus Mixophyes; species Mixophyes fleayi. The sequence goes on along the minus strand of NW_027445889.1, from coordinate 233,731 downwards.
GAGACGACTTAGAGGTTGCACTGACAGCAAAAGGCTCCAATGAGTGGGCAAGAACTGATTCATATGGCTATTTCCCTCCTAGTCACTCAATGGGAGTGCTGTGTTCAAAATATGTAAGTGTCTGTGCACTTCCGCATATAGTGATGGGAGATAGCTAGTTGACTGTAGTGTCAACTATGGGTGTTCAGGTTGAGATCAGATCTTCCTTAACACCAATACATCAATAGTAAATTTGATATTGTAACTATACTAGGTCTACAACGGAATAATAAAAGAGTAAAACTTAAATGAAACAAAAAACAAATGAAAAGATCAAAAAATTATGAAAACGAAATACGACAATATTCCCTGTCCTTCTCCCCAGCGTGAGGAAACCACTTTAATCACTGTGAGACACATACAAAAATGTCTGAATGTCACACAGAATGAACGGCACCCCATAATTTAGGAAATTATACCAGAATTCAATCATACTACACCTATGTGGTATAATGAGACACAAGGTGGGAAAGGACTATCTCTGGATTCTGATTTTACTAAGTGACCATCCATCCAAGATGGACCCCTAATGAAGTACTAGGAAATGGGGACACTGGATACCTCGATGTGTGTAGGATAACACCCTCAGACAGTCAGTGTAAATAATCAAATCCTTTTATCAATTTGAGTCCAGATACAGATCATTAAATGTCAGTAAGGGTCCCTCTCTATTACAGTGGCAGAGGTCAACAAAGCTTACAGCTGGTGTTTCTGTAGTGTAGTGGTTATCACATTCGCTTAACACGCAAAAGGTCCCCAGTTCGAAACCAGGCAGAAACAAGCATTAGATCTCCTTTTATATAGGACATGTGAGATGTAAAATTGATATAACATCTTGTAAATAGTTGTATCAACAGGAACTTTTAATGTCATTGCAACACCATCTACCTATCCACCTTCATATATGATTTAACAATCATTTCCATACGCCTCCTGTATATCTTAGCAATAGCTCCTGTCGGGCACCTAACCTCTCTATGTCTTTCAGGAACAAGTCACAGGGATGATGTCAATGAGGTTTCAGGGAGACATAGAAAGGGGATGCGACCATTGCATCCCAGCTTCTTTATTGAATGGTGTGCGGAAGCCATTTATCTGCCAGGAACCACTCATCATTGTTCTTGGTCATGACACAGGGATCTGTGACTTGCCGTAACTCCATGCTTAAAATTGAACAAGACATTACCGTTACATCCTGTAGCGGGAAGGGGTTAATTTTATTAGTTAACCATAGAGCAGCAGCAAAACATAACTATGAATTACAAAACATCTTCTTATAAATTAGTTAATAGTGAAGATAGAATTGAAAAACATTGTTCAACGTTATGTGCATACAGTGAAGCGGCCTCGTTAGCACAGTAGGTAGCGCGTCAGTCTCATAATCAACACTTCCTCACCACTGTCTTTCTATGTTGTCAAACCAGCCATATTGCTATGAGACGACTTAGAGGTTGCACTGACAGCCAAAGGCTCCAATGAGTGGGCAAGAACTGATTCATATGGCTATTTCCCTCCTAGTCACTCAATGGGAGTGCTGTGTTCAAAATGTGTAAGTGTCTGTGCACTTCCGCATATAGTGATGGGAGATAGCTTGTTGACTGTAGTGTCAACTATGGGTGTTCAGGTTGAGATCAGATCTTCCTTAACACCAATACATCAATAGTAAATTTGATCTTGTAACTATACTAGGTCTACAACAGAATAATAAAAGAGTAAAACTTAAATGAAACAAAAAACAAATGAAAAGATCAAAAAATTATGAAAACAAAATACGACAATATTCCCTGTCCTTCTCCCCAGCGTGTAGGAAACCACTTTAATCACTGTGAGACACATACAAAAATGTCTGAATGTCACACAGAATGAACGGCACCCCATAATTTAGGAAATTTTTCCAGAATTCAATCATACTACACCTATGTGGTATAATGAGACACAAGGTGGGAAAGGACTATCTCTGGATTCTGATTTTACTAAGTGACCATCCATCCAAGATGGACCCCTAATGAAGTACTAGGAAATGGGGACCCTGGATACCTCGATGTGTGTAGGATAACACCCTCACTCAGTCAGTGTAAATAATCAAATCCTTTTATCAATTTGAGTCCAGATACAGATCATTAAATGTGAGTAAGGATCCCTCTCTATTACAGTGGGAGAGGTCAACAAAGCTCACAGCTGGTGTTTCTGTAGTGTAGTGGTTATCACATTCGCCTAACACGCGAAAGGTCCCCAGTTGAAAACCGGGCAGAAACAAGTGTTAGATCTCCTTTTATATAGGACATGTGAGATGTAAAATTGATATAACATCTTGTAAATAGTTGTATCAACAGGAACTTTTAATGTCATTGCAACACCATCTACCTATCCACCTTCATATATGATTTAACAATCAATTCCATACGCCTCCTGTATATCTTAGCAATAGTTCCTGTTGGGCACCTAACCTCTCTATGTCTTTCAGGAACAAGTCACAGGGATGATGTCAATGAGGTTTCAGGGACACATAGAAAGGGGATGCGACCATTGCATCCCAGCTTCTTTATTGAATGGTGTGCGGAAGCCATTTTTCTGCTAGGAACCACTCATCATTGTTCTTGGTCATGACACAGGGATCTGTGACTTGCCGTAACTCCCTGCCTAAAATTGAACAAGACATTACCGTTACATCCTGTAGCGGGAAGGGGTTAATTTTATTAGTTAACCATAGAGCAGCAGCAAAACATAACTATGAATTACAAAACATCTTCTTATAAATTAGTTAATAGTGAAGATAGAATTGAAGAACATTGTTCAACGTTATGTGCATACAGTGAAGCGGCCTCGTTAGCATAGTAGGTAGCGCGTCAGTCTCATAATCAACACTTCCTCACCACTGTCTTTCTATGTTGTCAAACCAGCCATATTGCTATGAGACGACTTAGAGGTTGCACTGACAGCCAAAGGCTCCAATGAGTGGGCAAGAACTGATTCATATGGCTATTTCCCTCCTAGTCAGTCAATGGGAGTGCTGTGTTCAAAATGTGTAAGTGTCTGTGCACTTCCGCATATAGTGATGGGAGATAGCTAGTTGACTGTAGTGTCAACTATGGGTGTTCAGGTTGAGATCAGATCTTCCTTAACACCAATACATCAATAGTAAATTTGATCTTGTAACTATACTAGGTCTACAACAGAATAATAAAAGAGTAAATCTTAAATGAAACAAAAAACAAATGAAAAGATCAAAAAATTATGAAAACGAAATACGACAATATTCCCTGTCCTTCTCCCCAGCGTGAGGAAACCACTTTAATCACTGTGAGACACATACAAAAATGTCTGAATGTCACACAGAATGAACGGCACCCCATAATTTAGGAAATTATACCAGAATTCAATCATACTACACCTATGTGGTATAATGAGACATAAGGTGGGAAAGGACTATATCTGGATTCTGATTTTACTAAGTGACCAACCATCCAAGATGGACCCCTAATGAAGTACTAGGAAATGGGGACCCTGGATACCTCGATGTGTGTAGGATAACACCCTCAGACAGTCAGAGTAAATAATCAAATCCTTTTATCATTTTGAGTCCAGATACAGATCATTAAATGTCAGTAAGGATCCCTCTCTATTACAGTGGCAGAGGTCACCAAAAGCTCACAGCTGGTGATTCTGTAGTGTAGTGGTTATCACATTCGCCTAACACGCGAAAGGTCCCCGGTTCAAAACCGGGCAGAAACACGCATTAGATCTTCTTTTATATAGGACATGAGAGATGTAGAATTGATATAACATCTTGTAAATAGTTGTATCAACGGGAACTTTTAATGTCATTTTAACACCATCTACCTATCCACCTTCATATATGATTTAACAATCATTTCCATACGCCTCCTGTATATCTTAGCAATAGCTCCTGTCGGGCACCTAACCTCTCTATGTCTTTCAGGAACAAGTCACAGGGATGATGTCAATGAGGTTTCAGGGAGACATAGAAAGGGGATGCGACCATTGCATCCCAGCTTCTTTATTGAATGGTGTGCGGAAGCCATTTATCTGCCAGGAACCACTCATCATTGTTCTTGGTCATGACACAGGGATCTGTGACTTGCCGTAACTCCCTGCCTAAAATTGAACAAGACATTGCCGTTACATCCTGTAGCAGGAAGGGGTTAATTTTATTAGTTAACCATAGAGCAGCAGCAAAACATAACTATGAATTAGAAAACATCTTCTTATAAATAAGTTAATAGTGAAGAAAGAATGGAAGAACATTGTTCAACGTTATGTGCATACAGTGAAGCGGCCTGGTTAGCACAGTAGGTAGCGCGTCAGTCTCATAATCAACACTTCCTCACCACTGTCTTTCTATGTTGTCAAACCAGCCATATTGCTATGAGATGACTTAGAGGTTGCACTGACAGCCAAAGGCTCCAATTAGTGGGCAAGAACTGATTCATATGGCTATTTCCCTCCTAGTCACTCAATGGGAGTGCTGTGTTCAAAATGTGTAAGTGTCTGTGTACTTCCGCATATAGTGATGGGAGATAGCTAGTTGACTGTAGTGTCAACTATGGGTGTTCAGGTTGAGATCAGATCTTCTTTAACACCAAAACATCAATAGTAAATTTGATCTTGTAACTATACAAGGTCTACAACGGAATAATAAAAGAGTAAAACTTAAATGAAACAAAAAACAAATGAAAAGATCAAAAAATTATGAAAACGAAATACGACAATATTCCCTGTCCTTCTCCCCAGCGTGAGGAAACCACTTTAATCACTGTGAGACACATACAAAAATGTCTGAATGTCACACAGAATGAACGGCACCTCATAATTTAGGAAATTTTACCAGAATTCAATCATACTACACCTATGTGGTATAATGAGACACAAGGTGGGAAAGGACTATCTCTGGATTCTGATTTTACTAAGTGACCAACCATCCAAGATGGACCCCTAATGAAATACTAGGAAATGGGGACCCTGGATACCTCGATGTGTGTAGGATAACACCCTCAGACAGTCAGTGTAAATAATCAAATCCTTTTATCAATTTGAGTCCAGATACAGATCATTAAATGTCAGTAAGGATCCCTCTCTATTACAATGGCAGAGGTCAACAAAGCTCACAGCTGGTGTTTCTGTAGTGTAGTGGTTATCACATTCACCTAACACGCAAAAGGTCCCCAGTTCAAAACCAGGCAGAAACAAGTGTTAGATCTCCTTTTATATAGGACATGTGAGATGTAAAATTGATATATTATCTTGTAAATAGTTGTATCAACAGGAACTTTTAATGTTATTGCAACACCATCTACCTATCCACCTTCATATATGATTTAACAATCATTTCCATACGCCTCCTGTATATCTTAGCAATAGCTCCTGTCGGGCACCTAACCTCTCTATGTCTTTCAGGAACAAGTCACAGGGATGATGTCAATGAGGTTTCAGGGAGACATAGAAAGGGGATGCGACCATTGCATCCCAGCTTCTTTATTGAATGGTGTGCGGAAGCCATTTATCTGCCAGGAACCACTCATCATTGTTCTTGGTCATGACACAGGGATCTGTGACTTGCCGTAACTCCATGCCTAAAACTGAACAAGACATTACGGTTACATCCTGTAGCGGGAAGGGGTTAATTTTATTAGTTAACCATAGAGCAGCAGCAAAACATAACTATGAATTACAAAACATCTTCTTATAAAATAGTTAATAGTGAAGATAGAATTGAAAAACATTGTTCAACGTTATGTGCGTACAGTGAAGCGGCCTCGTTAGCACAGTAGGTAGCGCGTCAGTCTCATAATCAACACTTCCTCACCACTGTCTTTCTATGTTGTCAAACCAGCCATATTGCTATGAGACGACTTAGAGGTTGCACTGACAGCCAAAGGCTCCAATGAGTGGGCAAGAACTGATTCATATGGCTATTTCCCTCCTAGTCACTCAATGGGAGTGCTGTGTTCAAAATGTGTAAGTGTCTGTGCACTTCCGCATATAGTGATGGGAAATAGCTAGTTGACTGTAGAGTCAACTATGGGTGTTCAGGTTGAGATCAGATCTTCCTTAACACCAATACATCAATAGTAAATTTGATCTTGTAACTATACTAGGTCTACAACGGAATAATAAAAGAAAAAACTTAAATGAAACAAAAAACAAATGAAAAGATCAAAAAATTATGAAAACGAAATATGACAATATTCCCTGTGTTTCTCCCCAGTGTGAGGAAACCACTTTAATCACTGTGAGACACATACAAAAATGTCTGAATGTCACACAGAATGAACGGCACCCCATAATTTAGGAAATTATATCAGAATTCAATCATACTACACCTATGTGGTATAATGAGACACAAGGTGGGAAAGGACTATCTCTGGATTCTGATTTTACTAAGTGACCAACCATCCAAGATAGACCCCTAGTGAAGTACTAGGAAATGGGGACCCTGGATACCTCGATGTGTGTAGGATAACACCCTCAGACAGTCACTGTAAATAATCAAATCCTTTTATCAATTTGAGTCCAGATACAGATCATTATAATTTCCATACGCCTATGTGTCGTAAATGGCATATTGCCAACTTTACGTTTCTCCTCAGTTGATTTTAAGTTTCTCTTTTTGCTATTTTTTGAGAACTTGGGCTTTTTGGATTTTACATGCCCTGTACTAGGAGATTGGGCATCGGGCTTTCCAGACGACGTTGATGGCATTTCATCATCTATGTCATGACTAGTGGCAGCAGCTTCAGCAGTAGGAGGAATTAGGTCTTGATCTTTCCCTACTTTATCCTCCAAATTTTGGTTTTCCATTATATGTAGCACAAGAGAGCGTACCCCTAAGCCACACACACTCGGCAAAGCCTTTAAAAATTATATGCGGCACAGGAGAGTAGCACTGGACTTATACTGCTGAATCAGTGAACTTTGTAATAGCAGTACCACTGGACTTATACACTGCTGAATCAGTGAACTTTGTAATAGCAGTACCAATGGACTTATACTGCTGAATCAGTGAACTTTGTAATAGCAGTACCACTGGACTTATACTGCTGAATCAGTGAACTTGGTAATATTGCAGTACCAATGGGCTTATACTGCAGGATTGGTTTTGCAAATTTTGTTGTAATTAATTTTTTTTTTAATTATTTTTTTGTATTTTTTTTTAAACTTTTTTTTAATTTTTTAAACACTTGGGAATAATGGGGAAATAACTATGCCCTTAAAAGCACAGAGCACAGGACACAGCACCACTGGACTGAACAGGACACAGCACAGGACCCAGCAGCACCACTGAACTAAAAATTGACAGAGCACAGCACACAGCACCACTGGACTGATACTGCAGAACGCAGAACACAGCACAGCACAGCACAGCACAGCACAGCACAGCACAGCACAGCACAGCACAGCACAGCACAGCACAGCACAGCACAGCACAGCACGAGATCTACCAGAACAGAGGACCACCTAACACATCCTCCCTCTACCCTGATCAATGCCCGAGTGAAGATGGCGGCGACTAGTGGGGAATTTATAGGATCCGAGTATCGCAAGATCCGACAGCGGGATTATGACTCAGAGCCTCGGTTTCAAGTTTTCATTTGGCGCCAATACCCGGATCTGTCTCGGATCCGACTCGGTTCGGGTGGGCTCGGATTCACAAAATCCGAGTGCGCTCATCTCCAGGCCCGGCGCTCCCATTAGGCAACCTTAGGCAGTTGCCTAGGGCGCCGGGACCTGCAGGGCGCCGCTGACTAGATTTTCTAATCTAGTCAGCGGTTCAGCGGCACGAGAGAGATGCACAGCAGCGGCGGCGGGGCGGTCGCCGCTGTTTTTTAATGTCCGCATGATCACTGACGTCAGTCAGTGATCATGTGATAGTCTGTCCGGCGCCTCTGAGGTATCACACTGTCTGTCACTGACAGACAGTGTGAATAAAGTTATTCCCCCCTCCTCTCCCCTCTCAGCATGCATCGCGAGGAGCAGCTAGAGGAAGATAAGGTAAGTGAAATCTATTTTTTTTTAAATTTAGTGTGTTCGGGGGGCGCGGGCGGGGGCGGCTTGCCTAGGGCGCCGAGAACCCTTGCACCGCCCCTGCTCATCTCTAATCCTAATTACAGCTCTGTTCCTAGATGGAAATTAGCATTCAAGATAAAATCGTTTTTGTGAAAAACTTGTACTTGTTGTCTGGTGAGTAAAAAATCGATAGTTTTCTCATGTCTCCCTGGTGGTCTAGTGGTTAGGATTCGGCGCTCTCACCGCCGCGGCCCGGGTTCGATTCCCGGTCAGGGAAGATAATATTTTTTTTTCCCCAAACAATTTTCTTGAAGAAATTAATATCATATGAATACATTCCATCCTAATCCTCAGTCTCTTTTTATTTTTCCCTGCATGAAGTTAGCCCTGACTTGCTGCAAACTCAGATCAAGGTTTTGAACATTTTAATCATGGTTAAAGCCATCAACGAACATAATAAGCAGTATTTTAGAATTAGATTTTTTTTTAACTTACTAATGTTGTTGTCACGTGAATCAATATAAAAAAGTTTGAAACAATGCTTGTTTAACAGTTTGTTTTAAATTGTTGAAAATTATGCAATGACTAATTAAACTGCAATTATGGACGCCATCATTACCATTCAGCATATGATACTGACAGTGCGACAATTAATTATAGTACATAAACCTTCGCTGCACGCATTGACTTCAATAACAGAAATACAGAGATGGAGTCGGCAAATGCCATGGAGCAGAGTGGCGCAGCGGAAGCGTGCTGGGCCCATAACCCAGAGGTCGATGGATCGAAACCATCCTCTGCTAGATGTTTTGTACTTCAGTAAATATTTTAAAGATAAACTTTTTTAATTCGAAAAAAAATATGTTATCATGTTTATATATATATATTACAGGTTGATTTGTTCTTTTCCTTAATCTATTTATTCCTAAAAGGAGTTGGAGAATCATGGAATCATTTTTTGATGGATTATGAGAACCCGTGTAAGTGTACTGGCTCATAGTAAATTGAAAAAAGAAAATATTTTATAAATGCATTTATAGAACGGAACATCTACTGTTATTGCACCAAGAGGAAATTCTTATTCAGAAATTAACTACCAATTCAAAGCATTGTGGATTAATCAGCCACCTCGACATTGGTGTTCGTGTTCACCAAGGGGCTAGTAATGTCTGTTTATTTTTTCAGCATCTCTACAGTTCTTTGGGTTTCACAGATGCATGGAAGAATTACCTATGCTCTTTTTATGTCATGTGTCATACACAGAAAAAGGACAGCGCTGATGATGATTCTTTGTTCTGAGCCTTGTTATGGGGCACCCTCAAACTATTTGTCTATACCGACCGATAGAGACACAACCAGGAGTGACACCAGCACCAGGTTAGCGCTCACTGGACAACTTTTCAGCCTACCACCCGCCTCCACTGGCATGGGATAAATAATTATAGAACATACATTGATATTTCTGTGTTGGATTAAGATAGAAACAATAGGGTGGGTTTGGTCTTTGCAGGTCCCAGAAGTTAGGCCATCTCTTTGCTCTCAAAAGAGCAGAACGGATCCTTCTTCTAATCTGGCTGATGCTCAATGTCCTCTGCACTATGTTGTCTCTGTACTATATGGACAAGAATCTTCAGCTCTTCTGTCAGGAGTTTCTGTAGTGTAGTGGTTATCACGTTCGCCTAACACGCGAAAGGTCCCCGGTTCGAGACCGGGCAGAAACAACTTTTGGATACTTGTTTTTATTACAATAAAATATAGCCCTCTACTAATCACTGTTTTATTATTTCAAATGACTTGCGTGTACACCTGAAAACGTATTTAACATCTGCAAAGTGAAACATTTTTATGGTTTATTGGGGATTTATATATTTGTTTAATAGATGTGCAATTGTTATTACAATAACGATGTTGGTTAATTTGTACAGATTCTATATCGCTGTCAAAGTAAACTGATATTTTTAGAACCTGTCCTGTTTCTCTGATTAGTAACATTCATGTATACATGTGTAAATTATCAATGAATATTAAATTCTCTGAGATCGTCAGTGGCTTTTGTCTTTTATAGGGGTTTAACCTGAGGCAAGTTAGCAGTTCTGTTTCTGTAGTGTAGTGGTTATCACGTTCGCCTCACACGCGAAAGGTCCCCGGTTCGAAACCGGGCAGAAACAATGCAATTTTTTTATTTCTCATCCAAGCATAAATTCATAGATTCACAATGCAGTCATAAGGTTTTATTAATGGATGGCATAACTACAGGGGATTCAAAGACTCCTTAAAGAACAAAAATGTAAAGAGATAAAGATAATATAACAAAACAATATACTGCTCTGGTTGGTTCGTTCATTCATTTAGTTAGTTGTTTTTACACTACATTGACAAGATGACTGGTGAGCTAAATGACCATCATATGCACTGAGTGGCAACAAAAAAAAAAAAAAAAAAAAAGAAAACTACATATCTAACAATCTTATTTAGGAAGCATAATATTATCCAACACTAGATAACTCTTTAGGGCAGGGTTTCCCAAACCCAGTCCTCAGGGCTCCCCAACAGTGCAGGATTTCTGTATCTCCTTGCTAGACCACAGGTGTATTCATTACTGACTGATACATTGTAACAGATCCACAGGTGGTCCTAATTATGTCACATGTGATCCAGAAAACCTGCACTGTTGGGGAGCCCTAAAGGCCTGGGCTTGGGAAATCCTGCTTTAGGAGGCATATTTAAGAAATCACGGTAGTGCACTATCATGCACTTACCATGGAAATCAGGTCCCGATGTGCCCTCCGCAAATTTATTAAAGGTGCATCGCAGCAGATATCATGGATATCTGCTGCTTTGCACTCCTGATCGTTTTTGTGAGCTGTCATCTGAAGCTGGCGTACATTATCAAAATTGAAAAAATCCAATGCTGTCAGCTCTGCTCCGAAGAGCAGAGCTGGACAGCACATGTGTGGAGGGATCACATGATCCCTCCCTGTCACTCACAGCTCTATCTCTGCAACGATAGTTGCAGAGACAGAGAGGGGATCTTTGTGCGCATGTGCAGTTCTTCGGCTGAAGACATCAGCGGAGACCAGCGGGGCCCTAGGTAAGTCTGTGCTGAGCTGTTGTACCGGGCCCCCTGGTGAGCCCGGGCCCGGTACAACAGTACCCCCCATACCCCCCTGATGGCGGCCCTGCCTAGGGTACTTTAGACAGGGGGAGACGCCTATGATGTAACATGGTTATCCTTTTAAACAAATACACAGGCAATACTGTGTGCAATACAGTTAGGTGCAAACAGCTCTGTTCTCACGAGCAGTACAGTGTGAAGCGATACATACCGCCCAACTGTCCTTGCAGTCAGACCAAATCATGACTAGGAAAGACAGCCACCCAAATTCGGGACTGCGCCAACAGATTCAGGACAGTTGGCAGACTGTCCTGTTCTCTCCTACCTGTTCTTGTCACTTTCACCACCAGTGGCTGCTGGTGTCTTTAGATGCCCTATTTGTAAAAAAAATGGGTATATTCACATTTGATAAATATAACTACTTCCTTTCAACTAGCCCCGACATTAAATTAATAGCATACACATTTAATAAATATACCTATTTTCCCCCAATATTAAATAATATTCCCATTTACTAAATAAACCTATTTCCCTCCCTCCATACAGCCCCAGCAATAAATTAAATAGCATTTTCGTTTAATAAATATAACCATTTCCCACAACCATCCCAGGCATTAAATAATTCATAATCACATTTAATAAATAGACCTAATTTTCCCCAAACAGCCAACATTCAATTAATAGCTCTCAAACCACCCCATCTTAAAATCATATGCCCTACTATTAAATTAAATTGCCCCACCACCCATAATTAGCCCCCAACCTGCACTACACCATTAGATCAATAGCCTACCTCCTGTTATGGCCACCAGTGCGGCATAAACTCATAGAACAGGTAGAAGAGGTCTTCACCTTTAGCAGCCGCCTTTCCTGTAGAGACTGGTTATGCTCACAGGTTCTCAGAGTATTATGAGTTTATGCTTACACGGCAGCGCACAGGTGCAGGAGGTAGCACACGGTGTAGCGGCAGGCCAGAGATCAGCGGACTGGACAGGGCACCAGAGAGGAAGTCAGGTACAGGCACAGGTTCAGAATCCAGGGACAGGCGATAGGTCAGGGTCACTAGCAGAGGTTCAGAATCCAGGTACAGGCAAAGGTCATACACGGGTAATCAATCTCAGGTTCAACACCAAACAATAGACAGGAGCAGGCAGCAATACTGGAGACAGGACGCTATAACTGGCAGTGAGGCTCTGTCCTCACTGCCTTACATAGTACAGATGAACAATCAGGAACAGGCCCTGTAAGTGCTCCCAGCACTTGCCTAATTAATAACTGGCACTAGCAACCAATGATATAAAGTGCGCCCAGCAGATTTTTAAAAGCTGATCAGCCCTAATTGGCTGAGTCAGTACAGCCCTGCGCGCGTGAGCGCCCAGTTGTTTGACAGCTGGCCGGGCGCGGCGGCAGGGAGCCCAATGCGCCCCGATTGTTGCCCAGGCAACCGGGACGTAGGAACCGAAAGTGATGCCCCGGTCGTCATGGAGATGGCCGGGACGTCACTAGCAGGGCAGGAAGAGTCTCGGCGGCCGCGGGCACCGCTGCGACTGCTGACACCTTCCACATTATATTAAGATCCACTTCCCTCACACATTATATTAATATACTGGACCCCACACACACACAATTAACTAGATCCCTCACACACAATAGATACTGGCCCCCCTCACACACACAGTAGATACTGGCCCCCCTCACACACACAATAGATACTGCCCCCCCCCCCCCACACACACACAATAGATATTGGCCACCTTCACACACACTAGATACTGGCACTCCACACACACAATAGATATTGGCCACCTTCACACACACTAGATACTGGCACTCCACACACACAATAGATATTGGCCACCTTCACACACACTAGATACTGGCACTCCACACACACAATAGATACTGGTACCCCTCACACACACACAATAGATACTGGCCCCCATCACACACAATAGATACTGGCCCCCCTCACACACAATAGATACTGGACCCACAGACACACAAACACACACAATGTACTGACACACACAATACACTGACATACACATACACTACACTGTCATACACACACACACACACACACACACACAATACACTAAAATACCACCTCCCAGCCCCTGCCGGCACTTACCTTATTTCGGTTGCGCGCTGGATGTTCCTCTTCACGCATAAGACGCCACCTGGTGCGCATCTCATGTGACACCAAGGCCACACGTATTGGAAGGGAGGGAGGGGGGTCAGGTCCTAACGATCCATCACCAATAAGAGGAGGAGGGGCCAGCCACCAAGTAACAAAGACTAGGGACTGGCCAAAAATAGATTTTTTTACTACAGCCCGGGGGACATATGCCCCCCTGCCCAGCAGACCCTGTCCATTGCTTACCCACAATATGGGGGATGTACAATATGCAGTAACCAGTGCAGTACTTCTATTATTAAGCAGTAATAAAAAGATTAAAATAAACTTTCCCTGACCGGGAAGCGGCGGTGAGAGCGCCGAATCCTAACCACTAGACCACCAGGGAAACTACAATGTAATGTACACTTTGTAAGAAAGAGTCTAAATTACATCACAGTATCTATAGGGCAGTCTATAGGGCAGGTTTTGTAATTTACACGTGGGTCATGGATCAGGCATGATAAGTGCCTCAGAACAAGTTTCCTTCATTATTGCTTTAATGTTGTAAGGAGTTATCGTGTGTCTGCATAATATCACTGTCCAGAACCTGGGTCCCAATACTGGTGGCTCACCACCCAGCAGGGCCGGACTGGGACTAAAAATCAGCCCTGGCATTTAAGGTACACAGGCCCACCTCAGTTCCAGCAGGAATGAAAATATGTGCCGCCGCGTAGCGGTGGCGCTGAACACGGCGTGACCTCATTGTGTTGTGGGTGTGACCAACATGGGGCATTGATACATACATTATAATAATACATTACATTTAGCATTTTAGACAAATACACAGGCCCTACTGTTAGAAGCACACATCTTTGCCTTCACAAGCAGTACGTTGTGAAGCGGGACATACCTCCCAACTGTCCTTGCAGTCGGACCAAATCCTGACTAAGGGAGACAGTCACCCAAATTCAGGACTGCCCTACCAGATTCAGGTTAGTTGGCAGACTGTCCTGCTCTCTCCTACCTGTCTTGGTCACTTTCACCACTTGTAGCAGATGGTTTCTTTAGCTCAGTTCATTCTTGTCTTGATCCTGGAATATTGGATGCCCTATTTTGAAAAAAAAATGGGTACATGAGATTTAGAAAACTCCAACCAGCCCCAATGTTAAAACAATAGCACTCACGTTTTATAATTAGGCCTCCCTCCAGTCCCCACAATAATAATATTCACATTTAATAAGTAGACCTATTTCCCTCCAACCAGCCCCAACATTAAATTAACAGTATACCCATTTACTCAAGACATATTTCCCTCCCTCCAAACAGTCCCAGCAATAAATTAAATAGCATTAAAATGTAATAAATATAGCCATTTTCCACAACCAATCCCGACAATAAATAATTCATATTCACATTCAATAAATAGCCCTTCTCCCCAAAATCAGCCCCATATTCAATTGATAGCCCTAAACCACCCCAGCATTAAATCAAAGGTTCTTTCACCTCACCTTAAATAATTAGCCCCCACCTACACTCCACCATTAAATAGCCTACCTCCCACACTATATTAAGATCCTCCCTTCCCTCACATATTATATTAAAATACTGCGCGCACGCACACACACGCTATATTTAAAATACTGCGCTCGCGCACACTATATGAACATGGCCAATCACGCACGTACACTATAGCAACATGGGGCCACACATGCACAAAATTAGCCCCACAGCCACACTGTTAGCCCCGCTGGTTGTTAGCCCCACTGTCTGGTTGTTAGCCCCACTGTCTGGTTGTTAGCCCCACTGTTTTTCCTCCACTGTTTGTTAGCACCACTGTTTGTTAGCCCCACTGTTTGTTTGTTAGCCCCACTGTTTGTTTGTTAGCCCCACTGTTTGTTTGTTTGTTAGCCCCACTGTTTGTTTGTTTGTTAGCCCCACTGTTTGTTTGTTTGTTTGTTAGCCCACTGTTTGTTTGTTTGTTAGCCCACTGTTTGTTTGTTTGTTAGCCCCACTGTTTGTTTGTTTGTTAGCCCCACTGTTTGTTTGTTAGCCCCACTGTTTGTTTGTTTGTTTGTTAGCCCCACTGTTTGTTTGCTTGTTAGCCCCACTGTTTGTTTGTTTGTTAGCCCACTGTTTGTTTGTTTGTTAGCCCCACTGTTTGTTTGTTTGTTAGACCCACTGTTTGTTTGTTTGTTAGCCCCACTGTTTGTTTGTTAGCCCCACTGTCTTTCCTCCACTGTTTGTTTGCTAGCCCCGCTGTTTGTTTGTTAGCCCCACTGTTTATTTGTTAGCCCCACTGTTTATTTGTTAGCCCCACTGTTTGTTTGTTAGCCCCACTGTTTTTCCTCCACTGTTTGTTTGTTAGCCCCACTGTTTTTCCTCCACTGTTTGTTTTTTTGCCCCAGTTTGCCAGCCCCACTGTTTGCCACACTATTACTTACTTACAAACACACACAGACACTTACCTTTTTACATCCAGCAGCAGCAGCACCCTGCGCGCTGGTCAGCCAACGGAGAATCAATGACTGCCGACTATGCAGTAATCACATGGGACAGCGCCTGTCACGTGGTGCCGTCCCATGTGATTACTCACATAGTCGGCAGTCACTGACTCTCCATCCGCCGAGCAGCGCGCAGGGTGCTGCTGCTCGGCGGACATGCGGACCGGCCCTTCTGGCCATCGGCCCTTCTGGCATTTGCCAGAAGTGCCAGATGGCCAGTCCGGCCCTGCCACCCAGTGAGGCTAAGTAACAGTGGTTATATCTGTCCTAGGCTATTTCACCTAGGTTTAAATTCGGGGATTTGTCTTCTGCCTTTATCTACCAGGTTATTATTCCATTTGGGTATATGTAACGACACCCAGGCAAGTATATTTAAGTCAGAACTACTCTGGTATTTATTTAGATCACACAATTTCATGAAATGGCTTCAATTTGCCCAACACTTTATACACAATACTGCACATTGTAACAAGTCACTGAATAAGTGCTCACAATGTTACAAATTACTTACAGATCCTCACAACCATTGGCTTCCTGAAGCAGCCTGTAGCAGAGTCAATATTCCATAGTATGGACAATGACTGTACCGGATATTACCCAGCTTCTGGCGGGTTACACAACACAGTATGGTCCTAGGGGCTGCAGTCAGATTCCAATCTGGATACTGTGCTTACTATCCTCCTCTTGGTTCACGTTTCCTCGAGCAGCCCATCCTGGCCAGTACTATCAGACACACGGGTAGCCAGATTCTGGCTCTTTTTCAGTCCACTGATTTTCCCACGCTGTCATCAGGGCCGTAACTAGTAACTAGGACTGTGCAATAAACTGCAGGAGATGGTGCAAACTTGCCAATTACCGCCTTAAAAAAGAGTTGCAATATCGATGGGATAGAATGGTTAGTCTCAATATAGGGGTTTGCCCATTCCAAGGCTTCCCCTTTAAAGTGAGATATCAAAAACATTACCTGTCTCTTTGGGTCACTAACAAAACTAGGTACAGAGGAAATATATGAAGCACCAAACCTCAGAAGAGCACTAAGTTGGGAAAGGTGCCCATCAAAAATAAGTGATGGCTCATGCTGGATACACTCAGCTAGAGACAGCTTGGGCTGGAGACCCTCAGTCAGAGATGGCCCAGGCTGGAGACCCTCGACAGGAGATGGCCCGGACTGGGCACACTTGGAGGCTGGCTTGGACTGGGCACACTTGGAGGACGGTCGGGACAGGGCACACTTGGAGGACGGCAAGCAGAATAGGCTGTACTGAGGAAACGGGAAGTTAAGCGCAAACAAATCCAGTATGAGGAAGGGAAAAAACAGAAGAAGGTTCTGTAGGCTGTCGTGGTCTGCGGAGAGGACAGTCTTGTAAGAGTGTCCATTACTGGCACAGTAAAGACGTAATTTGTTAGCCCTTCTGCGTCGTTGTTCCTCTTCAGTCAGGTGGGGGGCATGGACCAACTGCTAACCTGGAGTTTGTTACACAGTAGTTCCAGATTAAATGCAAATTTGTGGCAGCATTATTAGGTGTTGTTTGCACTGATTCAGCAGCAGCTGAGAAAATAGGTTGAGATAAATCAATAGCATCAGAACTAGGATAGACAAAATCTGACAGTCTCCATAAGTAGGCCAGAAAATTAAGCCAACTGATAGTGTAGAAAAATGATGTCTGCTTGTAGAGGCTGTAGCAAAGGTAGTTCAGTTTTTTGTGAGGCAAACATGTTGCAAAGGAGACAAATGAAAAGCAATTGCAGAAAGAATCCCAGGAGAAAATCTGAATCAGGATCTTTCACATGGCTCCAAAGTTGTTTTTGGGCTGGTCATACTGTCATGCTTCAATGAAAATCACAGCTATGGAGCCCAGGATTTGATAAAGCATACAGGTGTTTATTGATCAAAATTCAGATAAATATTACATTTCAAATAATGCTGAAACTGAACAGGAATATCTGAGAAGACAGGATACTGGTTGCAAGGAATACTGCGGATGCAGGTAGAATGGTAGGCGATGAGAGATCTGGGGGTAAATGTATCAAGCTGAGAGTTTTCCGGCGTATTTGAAAAAACAATGAGATTCTAGTTATCATTTATTTAATACATTCTACAAAATAATAGCAATAATCTGATTGGTTACTATTGGCAACATCTCCACTTTTCAAACCCGCCGGAAAACTTTCAGCTTGATACATTTACCCCCCGGTGTAGTGATGTGAAGTCCGAGAGCACAGGAAAACCAGGAGACAAACCACAGGAGAAGGCCAAAACAACAAAAAAAATAACAACAATGACCAGCACAGGAGAGAGAGAAAGACAGGTATAAATAGGGAACACCCAGGTGCAGGAGATAATTGGTACAACAGGTTAACCCCTAGTGAAGAAAAGAAAGGCACACTAGCAGCACCTCTAGTGGATAGAAGTACTGCAGAAGTACAATAAATATACAAGTCTAAGGTACTGGAGGCAGGAGCTTCCAATCCAAGCAGCATGCAATTCAGAAGGCTGCAGGCAGATCCTGACAGAAGATAGATAAACTGACTCTGTTCCAGTCAAACACTTTTAATAAATGGTCACAATCTTTCATTCCTTATCGTGTCAAAAATGTGTTTATAGTTAAATATGTGCCTATGTATTTGCATAATATTCAAGAACCCCGTTCCCAGTACTGGTGGCTCACCACCCCTGCCTGGCTATGTCACCGTGGTTATTTACATCTCCTGGGTTATTTCACCTGGATTAAATTCTAGGGATTTGGCTACAGCCTTCATCTATCTGATAGATCTTGCGCAAATTATAGCCATTTTATGATAGAATCTATCAGGTTATTATTCCACGTGAGTATATGTACTATTAAAGTAATTCTATCGTTTTAAAATAAGCATTGCCCAATCAATTGAATGTGTGTCCAAAGCACAAAGTGATTTATTTTTAACAGATGTAAATAGTCAACAATTCAATACATTATTATATCATGATAAAGTACAGTACAGCACAGCCAATACCAAAAGATAAGTACATACCAAATGCAATCGCTTGCGCACGCTTGCGTACCCACGGGACCCGATGGACAATATTCTGTATAGAATATTGTGTCAGAGCTGACTGAGGCCCCAGTGAGATGCAGCTAATATATATACAGTCAGTGTTTCATTGTGAACAATAGAGATGACGTAGATTGTTTCTATAGGTCCAGACGTTGGGTGGGTCCAGGCCAGACAGGTAATAGGTTGATTCAATCTAAGGAATCCAAAGGTGGGGGTCTTCTCTCCATGGGGGTCTGCTCCTTTTCATAGCCAGTATCATACAAAGGTTTACTCTCTAATATCAATAACTAAAGTATGCAATGTGCGATCTCTTCGCCGACTGCACCGGACAGCTGCTGATGATTAGGGCTTCAATATGATATCAGGCATGACACCTTTCCTATTACCTAAACCTTTAATAACACTACAATGTACATATAATCACTATATATATATATATATATATATATATATATATATATATATATATATAGACTAATAATAAACCGAATACTATCTGCTCCTGAATTACAGTGTAACAGAACCAATATGAATTGTATAAATAACTAACTGTTGTAATGCGAGTGTGTGCGTGCGTATTTTACCGTGCGATCGCATCACACCGCGTGTTACGTGGCGTATGCTTCGCAATACGTACGGCAAACCAATATTAAACCAATAAACTTTCGTTCATCCAATTATACGACTTTGACAGTCCACCCTTTGATAGTACAATAAACTATCACCTTAAAGATGTTATAAGCAGGATCTTAGTACCACGTTTCATTGTTATGTAATACAAATCCCCCTTGGTGTATGTCCACGCTGTTCGTAGATCTAAACAAGTTATCATAAGAGAAAGTCTTAATCCTCTAAGCGACTTCTTCTTTTACTATAAACCGTACACTTCTGGAGCTTGGAGATAACCTTTTGTATGCCCTTCAAGGGTGCAATAAAACACTTAATACATTATTTGGAAAGGTACAAGGTACAGTAGAACATGTATCAGCTATACAGAATTCTCTACTACAGTTCTTCAAGTTTAACAGGTTCTTCTGTCCAACGCATGTCTTTAAGCTCAGAATACATTTAAACACTTCATGTTCATCAATAGCATCATCCTATGTCTATCAATAATGTCATATGCAATCTCCTTCAGCCTGCGTTAATATACACACTTCTAATAATGTCATCAGTTCTTTACATCAACACTTGTGGGCGGGCTGTTGTCTGTTCGTTCTTCCCAGTCTCCCAATACTCAGATTTAACAGTGATCGGCTTGTAAAGCATTGGGAGACTTCAGACTAAGGGACCTAGGTGTCCTATTTTTTCCCCTAGTGACCTCCCACCCATAGTTCGGGTACCTCAAGAATATTTAGTGGAAGAAGAACTAATCCTACTTGATATAATCACTGAGGCACGCGTGAGCACGCCCAGCACTTTGTTTGGTCTAAAACCTTACCCTCCCAAGAATGATAATCATTCTCAAGGATGCCTGCTCAAGTCCGAATATTACTGGACTGGCATCGCTGGGTGTGTCTCTTTTTAACTATGGGGTCGCCGTACTTACGGACGTAATGCTACTCAGACAATAGCCCCTCGCACTTTCTCCAAGCTCCAAGGTCTCCAAATTTTCCTTTACCCCTGAATTGAATAGAGTAATTGGCCGGACTGATTATGCTACTAACTTCTTCCTCCCCAATACCTCCTTATCATTACCCGAACCAGTCTCTGTCACCTGCTAATAATCAAAAGAATTAACCGTCCCGAGAAGAGAGTGAAATGAGAGAACACAAAAGAGGAAAAACTACAACTTCATGCTGGACACCAGTCTTAGCCTTTGGCTCAGGTGCTACTAACTGCATTCGAGGTCTTCCAGTACAAACTCATGAGTGCCCTTGGACCCTTCTCTGAGTGTTGGCCCCTCTGCAGTGGGTGGTATGGGCACCAGTGTGTCTCTGCTACCCTTGAAGCCGTGAGGCTGGTAGCCTACACCTGGTACCTGTCTGGCAAATAACCTAAGCTTAAGAAATTACTGCTCCACAACTTACTCTCCTGATCCAACATCCTGACAGTTAGTGTGACCTCTCAGGAAACAGTGTTTTGGACGTTCTTGGTTACTGTCTCACTATTTACCTTCTCTCAAGGTCTAACCTAGCCTCCCAGTTACAATCTCTTCTCACGAGGGGTCAAGAACATTTCAAAAACTGACAGGTTAGGAGTCTGCCCAGGGGTGACCTTTTGGTAGCGGAAAAAAGGACTAGTGGCACTTCAATCAAGTTCCAACTCTTATTCTATTCAATTCATTCTACCGAGTACCACTACTTTATGTTCACACTGGTTTATGGCTAACTGAAAGTATGTGATTTGTTACCACTACTCATACATTATACATCTGTTATCAACAACATGAATACCCCTATCATCTATTATAACTCTAGGACAATCACATTAAATAACAAAAGCTTTAAGTATGATACAGTAATACATTAGACACATTTCAATACACCTCTACCCAGACATATTTCATTGGTACACCTGTGTATACTTGAGGATCCTGCATGGTGGTAATTGGATGACGTGCATTTGTTTTACCTGGAGGAAAACCCATCAGCAGGAGGGATATGGGATGGCTCTATTGGTCTACCTTGTCCATCTTTCCAGAGTCCGCCAGACTCCTCACCACATCTCTTCACCTTCCAGACAGTTTATCCCTCGGGTAACACAAATCTTCCTATATTAACCAATATATGTATGCGTGCATGTGTGTGTGTGTTCACCTTTTTAAAACTAAAACAATACAACGAAAAACAATACAAAACATAGATTTGTTAGCTGTCACATAAAACCCTGCTGTCTATTTGACAGCTATGTTCTCCCTGGTGTGACAGCCCTGTATGGTTGTGCGTGTAAGTGTGGACCTTACTAGCAGCTACTTCAGTTGGTAACTGTGTCACTGTATAAAGTCCTCTATGTAGTGTCCTTATCATGTGCTGGTATTGCTATACAACGATTTCTCAGTCACCTCAACATCGCCCTCTAGACTAGAAAAATGCTAAAGACCAATGTATATCAATCGATTTTCCCTCTGCCAACTCACATGTCATTCTCAGTACCTCATATTCAGCTACTTGACTAGGTGGGAAAGGCAAAGGGGTCTATTTCTATAACACTTTCTTCAAATATAACAGTATCCAGTACATCCCTGTCTAACAGTGAAAAATATAAAACATGAAAATTCTACATTTTCTAGGGTTTCACATTATGTCGTATCTTGTGGTAAAAATCCTACTCCAGTGTTCTACACAGAGATGCATATCTGTATGGCTATCCTCTAGCATTCTTCTGTCCTCCTGTCCTGCCCACCCTTTGTGCATCCATATAAAGACACATTTTTGTACAGGAGGCACGAGCCAAAACAAAAAAAACAAAACAGATATGCAATCTATAACACATGAATCGTATTTCCACAACAGAACCTTTCTGCTTAAAATCAGCAGTTTCTATACACATGAAAACAAAACCCCTGACTGTTTCTGTAACTCATGTCAATCTAGTGTGTGTATCTCTGAATTTGTCTTATGTAAAAACATAAAATATGTTTAGCCCCATTGTTGAGACTGTGTCTGATTTTATCTCTACCAGAGCAGAGAGAGAGAGAGAGAGAGAGAGAGAGAGAGAGAGGGAGAGAGAGGGGTAGAGAGAGAGAGAGAGAGAGAGAGAGAGGGAGAGATATAGAGAGAGAGAGAGGGAGGGAGGGAGAGAGAGAGAGAGAGAGAGAGAGAGAGAGAGAGGGGTAGAGAGAGGGAGAGAGAGAGATAGAGAGAGAGAGAGAGGTAGGGGGAGAGACTAGCCTTTGTGTAAAGAATGAGAAATAGGAAAGCAATGTGTGATGGGAATACAAAGGTTTGAATACAAACATACATGTAGAAAGGGAGATTTTTACAACAAAATGACAGCTGGATTGGACTCTGACTCTATGGGGAAATGGCTGTATTCATTCCACTGTTCCCCTTAGCTATTTGCTAACTATGACCCCTCCCCATAATTGACTAGGGGGTCTTAACAGTGCAATCCAGTGTCGTCCGTCATTTGTTCATTAAGAACTCGGTATCTCATTGACTACATACCTTTTCAACTGACTTTTCTAACTTATGATAGAGAAATGTAAAAATGTACTCTTAGTGACTCATATTTTCTCTGAAATACATAAAACGATATTTTGGAGCAAAGTATGTACATACTTCATTGTTGGATAATGAATCTCAGCCAAACAAATTATCATGAGACACTGCAGCCTAAAACAAAAGAGTGTTCCAATTGTCTATTGTTAATTTGTCTTTCAAGAGTGATTCTTCTATTTCTCTATCTCCCCTTTTAATCACTAAGTCTATACTCCTTTTGTGTCCCCTTTACCTGTGAGAAGAAAAACAAGATAGTTATCTTAAAACAGCAAACACAACAAACATTTCTATTCTTTGCCATCGGCTAGCAATTTAGGAAAACAAACATTTCACAACATAAATGAACAAACAAAATCAACAAAGATTACTTTTAAAAAAATAAGTTTCTTTCTACATTTTGCACCTTAATGCTCACCACAGATTAACTCTAGAGTCGGCTATATTTCTCCCCCCAGGAATTGGCTGCTATGAGGTGCACAGGAAACTGTTGAGAAGTCTCCGTGACTTGTGTGCGCCGTCTCTGTGGGTGTCTATGTGATTCCCCCTTAGATGGGCCAAGTCTCTTTGCTTCCGCTCTTGTCATTGTACAGTCCTGTGCTTGGTGTCCCATTTTAGTGCATCTAAAACACTTTCTCAACTCATGTTGTTTCTCTTCTTTTTTACAATCTCTTGCGAAATGGCCTTCTTCGTTACACTTAAAACACCTGATTTTTCTATGTTTCTTATTATGTGGGTTGTATGCTGGTGGTCGTGTGTGCAGTCCCTCTAGTGCTGGGATACTTACTATCATTACCCTATCACTTAGTGTCTTTTTCTGTTTATTCATACTTCTATCATGTTCTATAGCTGACTCCCTGAGAACACTTACAGTACTTCCTCTCCAGTATGGTAATGAAGTTTGCACCCTTTTTTTCAAGTTTTCCCTGAGTCCATCCATTAGAACGTGAACAGCAACCTCTCTGTAATCTTCATTATCTTTTATGTCTGGTACCCCAGTATATATGACCATCTCCATCAGAGCCCTGCAAAAGTAGTCTGTTGCATTTTCACTATCTTTTTGCTGGATACTAAAAATTTTACTCCAGTCCACTATCACTGGGAAATATATGGCCAACTGTGTGATTATATTTCTAATATTGTCCTGATTATCATCCTCGGTTAAGGATTCATCCTCCTCCAACATACAATCATTAATGAACTTTTTTATATCAGTATTGAGAGGAAGACAGGCCTTCAATAATACTCGCCAATCTTTATTAGTTGGCTCATACACATTACCATAATATCTAATAAACTGCTGACATTTGGTCAAATCTTTCCTAGGATCAGGGAAATCAGACAAAATTGAAAATGTTTCAGACCTAGTGCATGGATCATGCTTTGCTACATGTTTTAAGAGAACATCACTATTCCTGTCTGCTTTCCCATTGGGAACTGCTGCAGTGCAGACAGGATGTAAGTCTACCAAATCACTAAAACTAGTTGCTGAAATTGCTGCTGCAGTACAATGGATGTCTCCCCCTGTGTTAACCTTTGCATTATTCTCACCACTTTCAGCAGCTGCCCCTGTTGGTGGGACCGTTCCTCTTCTTTTTCCTGAAACATTACCTTTTAACGTTACTTAAAACAACATACAACTTACTAGTTACAGTTTTTACATTTTTGGTATTGGCTGTACTTCCCGCCCCGACCGAATTTATCGGGGGCGTGTTTGCGCTCAGTTCGCCACGCTTTGCAACGCACACTTCCGGAATGCTTGTTTCCGGTACGCTTACTTCCGCTGAACACGTGTTTTTCCTTACACTCACTTCCGCTGTGCGTTCGCTGCTCTGCCACGTGTTACCTTCCATTTGCCACGATTTAAACAATGATTATGTGCATTTCTCACTTTCGTTGACTTAATCAACCGTACTTTATCTTTTACGGTATTTAGCACCTCTGCATTAAAACTCCCTGTTGTTGGGAAAGGCCTATCACAATCTTTGGTCATTTCGACCCACGTGTCACAATACACAGTTGCGTATGCACCATATTTTGCACACATGAGAAATCTCGCTGACTCAATAAGACCTTCCTTAGGCAGTAAATTGGCAATCTCTAGCGTATGCCTAGCACCCATGTTGAACAATATACTTTCTACCCGGAACACAGACACACCGCAATGCTCTGTTCCTTCCGGCCAAATGTGAAATACAGACACACCGCAATGCTCTGTTCTTTCCACCAAATAATTTCAACTCTGTTGCTATACTCACCGCTAGAGATCTATTATGCTCGGTGAACGTATTTCCTGTTAGCCGCGTTCACTCGCTTTTCTCGCACCAGGCGAGGATCCCTAATACAGAAATATCACTGTGGGCCCCAAGGGCTATCAGCTCCTCGATACCCTGGCTCAACCACAAAAATCTGCTGAGTTTATTATCGCTGGGAGCGCAAGTTAATACAATCAACCTGCCTTTCCAGTATAATTCCTCCTAGCTGCTTCACCAATTCGCACTAACGGTGCGATTGGATCGCACTGCCTACCAATACTAATTATTAGCAAACCTTGCGATCTATTGGTAGCGCTTTTGCGAAATCTTCGTTTTCGCATTCGGTATACCTGCCCTGTATACCGTCCTTCTGTTGGGCAATCCGCCTCGTCAGACAGCAACTGAGCACCTCAACAATAAACAGTGTATCTATGTTACAAAATCGCACACTATACACCTTTTCTGCGCAGAAAATTGAAAGTTCCCAACAACCGTAATAATGTCTCAGAGGCTTTCACAAGTAATTATACTATGCATATAATAACTATCAAAACGATTGTTCAACCACGTGGCAAATCTACCGGAAGTTCGCGTACGCACAGCAGGAAGTACACATACGCTCAGCAATGCAATACACTTTAAAACGTAAAACGACAATAAAAAGAAACATTTTTCTTTCTTGTCCCTAGATTCTAATTAGCGTTCCTTCAGTCTATGCAACAACGGACATTCGGTTTCGCAACACACAGTGAACCACAGGTATTAGACGCATTACGTTCTTTCCTGCTTTATGCGACGCGTCCGTCAATCCACCCTTTGTTGAGGAACCGAATATCGTAAGCGTTGCATACCTGCCGGTAACGTAACTCCTAACTCACGAGCCCCCAAATTATTAAAGTAATTCTATCGTTTTAAAATAAGCATTGCCCAATCAATTGAATGTGTGTCCAAAGCACAAAGTGATTTATTTTTAACAGATGTAAATAGTCAACAATTCAATACATTATTAGATCATGATAAAGTACAGTACAGCACAGCCAATACCAAAAGATAAGTACATACCAAATGCAATCGCTTGCGCACGCTTGCGCACCCACGGGACCCGATGGACAATATTCTGTATAGAATATTGTGTCAGAGCTGACTGAGGCCCCAGTGAGATGCAGTTAATATATATACAGTCAGTGTTTCATTGTGAACAATAGAGATGACGTAGATTGTTTCTATAGGTCCAGACGTTGGGTGGGTCCAGGCCAGACAGGTAATAGGTTGATTCAATCTAAGGAATCCAAAGGTGGGGGTCTTCTCTCCAGGGGGTCTGCTCCTTTTTTATAGCCAGTATCATACAAAGGTTTACTCTCTAATATCAATAACTAAAGTATGCAATGTGCGATCTCTTCGCCGACTGCACCGGACAGCTGCTGATGATTAGGGCTTCAATATGATATCAGGCATGACACCTTTCCTATTACCTAAACCTTTAATAACACTACAATGTACATATAATCACTATATGTATATATATATATATATATATATATATATATATATATATATAGACTAATAATAAACCAAATACTATCTGCTCCTGAATTACAGTGTAACAGAACCAATATGAATTGTATAAATAACTAACTGTTGTAATGCGAGTGTGTGCGTGCGTATTTTACCGTGCGATCGCATCACGCCACGTGTTACGTGGCGTACGCTTCGCAATACGTACGACAAACCAATATTAAACCAATATACTTTCGTTCATCCAATTATACGACTTTGACAGTACCAACACCCAGGCAAATATATGTAAGTCAGGACTATTCTGGTATTTTTTTAAATTGCACAATCTCACAAAATGGCTACAATTTGCGCAGCAGTTTACACGCGATACAGCATATATGACACAGTCACTGAATAACAGTTCCCAATATTGCAGATTATTGGCAGATCTTCAGAGTCATTCATTCCTGAATCAGCCCTTAGTTAATTTGCTGCTGCTATACCAATGCCATACAGACAACTTCCATACCCAATGGAACTCTGGCAAGCCCTCTGTTTCTGGCATCCCTCTGGGCTGCAGTCCAATTCCACTCTGGATACTGTGCTTATGATCCTTTGCTTGGTTCACACATTTTCTCCAGCCGGAACCGTTATCCTGGCCAGTATTGTCTGACCCATAGGTAGCCGGGTTCTGGCTCTTTTTCAGTCCACTGATACCCACCATCAATCCATAATATGTATATAAGACATGCAAAAGTACTTTAATTGTACACATAGTGTTGTTTAGGAAACTTATGGAAAGTGGATTCAGCATCTTCCCAAGGAGAGGGGGTACTTAATGGGACAACCTTTATTGCACAGTACCAGGTTTTGTCGCTGATGTATATTTTCATTCCCCCTGCGATCATGTGATCTGCCTTTGACAGCCAGATCACATGATCGCAGGGGGAATGAATCCTCCACCCCTGCGATCGCATCCTGGTGCCTGGCTTTCACGGTGACAGCCAGGCTGAAGACAGAGTAGCGGAGACCAGCGGGGCCCCAGGTAAGTGTGTGTTGCCCTTGCTAATGGGGGGGGTGGGGCACTCATGGGGGGGGGCCGTACTGGGCCCCATGATTTCTGAAGGTGGCCCTGATACCCAGGGCCCCGAGAGCCTTTACCCAGCTCTGGGCCAGGGTGTCAGTCTGACACCTAGTGCTCTGCTCCTCCTACCAGTAGCACCACTCATATTATTTGTTTTAGGTTAACCTTAAAACAAATAACAACACTATTAGTATATAGTACAAAACAAAAACAAAAGTCCTTTTGCTGTCAAAAACATCAGATTTTTAAAGCAAAAGGGCTTTTTGCATTTTGATAATTCAGCCCCTGTTTTCAGTACTGTACTAGAACATTATGTAGTCTATTGCTATAATATGATTTATACCCCCTTATAATCAGCGAGGTATATATAAAAAAACAAAACAAAAGTGCTGTAGGGAGAAGGAACATATAAAATAAAATGCAACATAAAGTGAGACTTGTTTTCTGTTGGATTTTTTGTTTTCATTATTTAAGATTTATAATTTATAATAGTAAAGTATCACTGCATTAAGCAACACCTATAATAGCCTCTTTTTATATTGATAGATATATATTGTACCGAAGACCACCCTTTAAGGTTGGGCCGCTGCTTATGAACCAGTACTATGTGCTTGCCCTCCGGGCTAAAGTCTGCCAGTCAGCCACTGGCAAAGGAGTACATATATTTAGTTACCAATTGACCTTAATTTCTATTGGCAATCCCAGGTTTTTAAAGATATATCCCTGGATATTTTTACCCTGGAAATGTCCTAGGGTTTTGGCTTTTTGTTTAGCTCTTTTTCTTATCCAATCATAAAATAAAAAATCCTATTTTGTGCATGCTAAAAAGTAATTCTTACCATATCGTTTTAATTCTCGAGACTTTTTGAAGGTGACATTTATTTATAAGGAGTAGAGAAAATGCAAATACTGCCCTATTCAGTATGGTGGTAGTCATATTTCCGACGTTAGAAATACAGACGGAAATATGACTGACATGAAAATGCTGACAATCAACATAATGACAAGGATGAAATACGTAACATTATAAATACTGACAGTGAAGAAATACAGACATCCTAGGGCTGGGTGGAGGAAAATGGTGGGTAAGGGGCAAACAGCGTGGGGTCATCCAGATTCTCTTCCACCCAGCCCTTGTCTTAGCCAGCTAGGGCTGGTAGCACCTTAGCTGGGCAACCCGCACCAAGGGGGGTCCCCTGCTAAGATGACAACCAGTTGTCGTCAAGGACGAGTCTATCCACACTGTCAGACGTATGTGGCAGGTCTATAAATAGATCTGCTGTCTGTGAGATTTTCATTCTGCTCCAGGTTACTTCTGGCTGCAGAAGCTGTTGCATCGTCTCGTCATCCGTTTTTTTGTTTTGCCAGACATGTTCCGGCCAGATTGTTTTGGGGATCAAGCTGCCAAACGGAAGATTGGAATATTTTTGGAGCTTTTTTTTTTTTTTAATCCTCCAGAATATTATCAGCGGGCCCTGGGTAGCAGGGCATGGTGGCAGCATGCCCTGACTGCCATGGGTGTGCTGATGGTTGTAGTTCTACAATCACCAGCATGCCCAGACTGTTAATGGCACTCAGGGCTGGCTGGGACTTGTAGTACCACAAACTAAAATAGTGTTTTACATATATGTGAAACCCCTCTGGTAAGGGTGTTGAAATGTGCACGCACTTACTGGGGTATCCTGCTGTGGCTTGGTACCCTGCTTGCTGCCATCCTCCTCTACTGCTCCAGCTTTGGCGTGGGTATTGGCATCAACCACCAGAGGGTCCCCTGAATACTCAGGGACTTTAATCACCATTACCATGGAGTGACCACTAGTGGCAGTGCAGTGCAAATGTACATAAAGATTGGGCGGAACATCAAGAAGATATTTGGGCTAAACCACTGTCCTCTCAGCAAGTCTATTGGATTGGAGGTACAGTGGACTACTGGTTATGTGTTTGGAATCTCAAGCATGTGTGGATTCCTTAAATTCTTTGCTCATGAACTTCATTAAGTTATCAGTCATTAATTATTGTACGGTGCCATGTACCACAAAGTGCCCTTTCAGCTTTGTGCTCACAATTGCCTTGGTAAGGTTGGGTATGTAATCGATTTCAAACCACCTTGAACATAAATAGACCAGAGCTTGGTGGTCCCAAAGCAGGATGTCTCTGATGGAGTTACTGGACATACAATTTGTATAAGGAATGAGGTACAGGAAACCTCTGGCTACCTAATATCAGGCCATCATTCAATGTGAGTTCATCCCTCATAGCAAAGGAATGTCTTTGTATTGCGTGAAAGTTCTCCTTGGGATATAGGCCAACCTTGAATGATGACTTTCAGAGACATTGGCAGAGGTAATCCACATGAGTTTCACGTATCAATTTGTGGAGTCGGGTGAACAACAACACCTGGATCTTGAAGTCCTCACCAACTTCAGCAGGTTCTGAGTTAGGCAAGTGCACATGAGAGAGTATGTTCACCATGTAAAATCCCTTACCCAGTGTCAGGATTCCTAATATGAATCACCACAGAGAATAATGTGAAATGGAATTAAGTAGATTATTTTCAACACAGGTCAAACAGGTAAAACTGAGAGGCAATAAATGATAAGGCAAACAACTCAAGACCATAGAAACAGTGAAAACAGGATCCCAGGATACCCGGGTAACTAAGGGACGTGAGTACTAGATACCTGGCCCAACAGGTTTAACCGCAGGTAGGGGTTAGACAGAGTAAGCAGGTTAAGCTGGGAAGCTGAAGATTCTGGTATTCCAAGTTATACTGTGGCCTGTAGATACTGGATGTTTTGTATGTCAGATAGCAGCGATAGCCTACATACACAGAGAGTCTGAATGTTCAGGTCAAGCAGGGAAGCTTGTGAACTTGATACCATGCATGTGAGATGATCTGCAAGCACAGAGAGACTGGATGACCAGGTGGTATGAGGCACAGGAGGACTTATTGGATAAACAGACCAAAGAAGGGTCAGACAAGCCAGGGATCAGAAGCCAGAAGGTCCACCACAATACCAGGGAGAAAGCAGGAGAGAAGTCACAACTAAGTCGGGTTTGGGTCATAAGATGAGGTGCAAAACAGAGGGATAAGCAGGCGTCAATTCCAGGAAGTCAGTCAGGAACAGAACACAGCTGTTACACTGAGGAACTAGCAGCTGCAAAGACAATTGATTTGCATGGGTTGTAGGGAAAGGCAGTCTCTTAAAGGCCAACCACAGGTGATTAGGATCCTGATGTAATGACGGGAGCTTAACACTTAGCAGACAGCACCCACAAGAGAGATGCTGCTGCAAACAGACGCAGATCATGACACCATGCATGTATATTATGTCAATATGATACAGTTGCAATTTGAACAACATGCACTGAATGCGTGCAGATGCAGTGTCAAGCGGTTTCCCGAGTATATTGATCGGTGGTTGATGGTTAGTCTCTACCATTACAGGATGGCCATAAATGTAGTTGTGGAACTTTTGGCATGCAAATACAAGGAATAGGAGTTCCTTTTCGATTTCTGCATATTGTAACTGTCACACGCCGGTCCCATAGTTAGGTGCCGGCGCTGTGACTTTCCCTTTAAGAACCATGAGCCTGCTTACTTTTGCCTCAGAGACATTACTTTCACAGGTGTTCCTGGCTACTGTGATCTGGACCTCCTCCCGAACCTCATTGGTCCTGGAGCACTATATTAACCTCCCATGGTTATGTGCTCATTGTCTGTTCTTCGTGTTACTCTGATTGCATTTGGATCTGGCTGTATACCTCTCCTTCCATGTGTCCGTTACCTGCTCGCTGGACTGAACTCCTTACTGCTGTTCACCTGCAAGCTGCAAACTCCTCACTGCTGTTCAGCTGCATGCTGCAAACTTCTCACTGCTGTTCACCTGCAAGCTGCAAACTCCTCACTGCTGTTTAGCTGCATGCTGCAAACTTCTCACTGCTGTTCACCTGCAAGCTGCAAATTCCTCACTGCTGTTCAGCTGCAAGCTGCAAACTCCTCACTGCTGTTCACCTGCAAGTTGTAACTTCTTACCGCTGTTCATCTACAAGCTGCAAACTCCTCACCGCTGTTCACCTGCAAGCTGGAACTTCTCTCCGCTATTCATCTGCACGCTGAACGAGTATTGTGAGTTGTTGCTAACCCTGTGCTCAGGGCCGGACTGGCCATCTGGCACTTCTGGCAAATGCCAGAAGTGCCTGTCTTCATGGTAGCTGCTTCCTCCCCGAGAGCCAAAGAGGAAGGGGGTGCTGTGAGAGGGGTGAGAGAGCTAGGGGGTAGGGAGTGCTGGGAGAGGGGTGAGAGAGCCAGGGGGTAGGGGGTGCTGGGAGAGGGGGTGAGAGAGCCAGGGGGTAGGGGGTGCTGGGAGAGGGGTAAGAGAGCCAGGGGGTAGGGGGCACTGGAAGAAGGGGTGAGAGAGCCAGGGGGGAAGGGTGTGCAGGAAGAGGGAGTGAGAGAGCCAAGGAGGTAGGGGGTGCAGGAAGAGGGGTGAGAGAGCCAGGGAGGTAGGGGGTGCAGGAAGACATGTGAGAGAGCCAGGGGATAGAAGGTGTAGGAAGACGTGTGAGTGCCAGGGGGGTAGACAGTGCAGGAAGACGTGTGAGAGTGCCAGGGAAGAAGGTGTTGCAGGAAGACGTGTGAGAGTGCCAGGGGAGAAGGTGGTGCAGGAAGACGTGTGAGAGAGCCAGGGGAGAAGGTGGTGCAGGGGGTTAAGTGAGAGGGACAAAGGAGAAGATGGTGCAGCGGCATAGGTAAAAGTGTAAAGGGAGAGACATCTTAAGAATGGGAATGTCAGGGATACAGCCATCATAAAACACAAGTAGTGGTGAAGAATAGGAATGCACAGAGGGGACATTTAACGTATATTTTCCATACCCCCACTTCTAAATTTCCGCTTCGACCACTGTCCTCTGTTCCTGCTCCCGACTGCCTGTGAGCTGACAGCTGCTGATCCCTCCTCGCCCAGCGCACCCAGTAGGAGAACAGAACACAGGATGCCATAATCAGGTAAGTTCAAATATTTTCTCGTGTGCAATGTGTTTTTAACCATCCTTTCTTGAACTGGCGGCACTACTGTGTATCCAATGACATTTAAAACACTATGTATTGCTCATTATTGCGCTGTAATGTTTCTTGCATATTTATCTGTACAAAGATTTTTAATTAAGAGGAAAAAACATTGCTTGTCATAAATTTTATCTGATTGTGTCAATATATATATTTATGTGTGCATTGTAAATGGTGTATTAAGCTGCTCCTGGGACTTACACACTCAGTATCTGATATGCTGTACAATTTTTATTTGTGAATGAGTTTTTGTCTGGGCACTACTAATGATTCGTGGGCACTACTATGGCATAATGTTATTTGGGGACACTATTATGGCATAATATCACCTTGGGGCACTACGATGTGGCATAATATGAACTGGGCGCACTATGGTGTGGCATAATATGAACTTTTGCCATATTATCTTCTCTGACATTTTGCTGTAGATGGAAATACTTTTAATGTGGCCGTGTAGGTTCAAATGATCATTCAATAGTTATGTTTTGTTTTTTTTAGATATATGTTAGAGTTTTATTTCATGTGGAATGATTCATGAAAATTCTGCCATTACTATTTATTTGAGGGAAAAGGGTACCTGTTACCCATATTTGTGTATGTATTCTGTTGTTGCTATCTTGTGGGAGATTTGAAAAAAGCAAAACATTGGTTTCCTACAGTGGCGCCTGTAAAATTGGTGGTATTGCTGTAGTATGGGGTGGCGTGGTGGCGGCAATGTTCTAGTGTGTTTGGGGCTTAGTATTGTTAATAAGTAGGAGAGGGTATTGCTGTAATGTGGGGTTGATGCTGGTTGCTGTAATGTGGGGGGTGATGCTGGATGCTGTAATGTGGGGGGTGATGCTGGATGCTGTAATGTGGGGGGTGATGCTGGATGCTGTAATGTGGGGGGTGATGCGGGATGCTGTAATGTGGGGGGTGATGCGGGATGCTGTAATGTGGGGGGTGATGCTGGATGCTGTAATGTGGGGGGGTGATGCGGGATGCTGTAATGTGGGGGGTGATGCTGGATGCTGTAATGTGGGGGGTGATGCGGGATGCTGTAATGTGGGGGGTGATGCGGGATGCTGTAATGTGGGGGGTGATGCTGGATGCTGTAATGTGGGGGGTGATGCTGGATGCTGTAATGTGGGGGGTGATGCGGGATGCTGTAATGTGGGGGGTGATGCGGGATGCTGTAATGTGGGGGGTGATGCTGGATGCTGTAATGTGGGGGGGTGATGCTGGATGCTGTAATGTGGGGGGTGATGCTGGATGCTGTAATGTGGGGGGTGATGCGGGATGCTGTAATGTGGGGGGTGATGCGGGATGCTGTAATGTGGGGGGTGATGCTGGATGCTGTAATGTGGGGGGTGATGCTGGATGCTGTAATGTGGGGGGTGATGCGGGATGCTGTAATGTGGGGGGTGATGCCGGAGGTGGAGGATTGGAGGACTTTGCTGACAGCATCCAAGTAGACATGTCAGACAGTCCTTACTTGTACTGGCAGGAAAAAAAGGCAGTTTGGAAGCCCCTGTACAAACTGGCTCTATTTTACCTGAGTTGTCCCCCCTCCAGTGTGTACTCCGAAAGAGTTTTTAGTGCAGCGGGGAACCTGGTCAGTGAGCGGCGAAGGAGGTTGCTTCCGCAAAATGTGAAGAAGATGATGTTCATCAAAATGAATTATCAATTCTTCAATGAAGACCAGCAGTGGCCTCCAGAGACAAGAGAGGGACCTGTGATTGTGGAGTCCAGCGGGGACGAATTGATAATGTGTGAGGAGGAGGAAGTACACACTGGAGGGGGCGAGGAATCAGAGGATGAGGATGAGGAAGACATCTTTCCTCAGTAGAGCCAGTTTACTTTGTACAGGGAGAGATGAATTGCTTTTTTTGTGTGGGGGCCCAAACAAACCAATCATTTCAGCCACAGTAGTTTTGTAGGCCCTGTCGCTGAAATGATTGGTTTGTTAAAGTGCGCATGTCCTATTTCACCAACATAAGGGTGGGTGGGTGGTTGAGCCCAAGGACAATTCCATCTTGCACCTCTTTTTTTGGCATTATGTGCTCTTTGGGTCCTAGTTTTTCAAACTGCTATCCTGTCTGCCACTGCAGTGCCACTCCTAGATGGGCCACGTGTTTGTGCCGCCCACATGTTTAGCTTAGCTTAATCATCCAGCTACCTCGGTGCAACCTTTTGGACTAAAAACAATAATGTGAGGCGTGAGGTGTTCAGAATAGACTGGAAATGAGTGAAAATAAATGTTATTGAGGTTAATAATAGCGTAGTAAGTGAAAACAAACAAAAAAACTGGATTTTAGCAGTTTTTATGCTTTTAAAAAAAAAACAAAACCTTGAGGGGGGTGTTTTGGCAAAACCCATTAGAACCCAAAACCTTAAGGAAATCAGAACCCAAAACCCAAAACACGAAAAGTTTCCGGTGCACATCCCTAATTAAAATACTCTAGGGCAGAAGGGCTTGTCAGTAGCTCCCTTATCTTTGCAAATGGAGATTTCTGTGCTTCTTGCTAGCAACAATCAATGTCTTGGTAGATGAATATGTATCCATTTAACAGCGCTTCTTATATAGTGCAGCCACAGTATCTCACAGAGTGCCACTTCACTCTAAAGCCATAAACAACAAAGATAATATGTATACCACAGGCGCAAATATCGGTGGTAGTCGTTAGTGCGATTGATGTCCCTTCAAATGGCGACAGTTACATTGCTAGAATTAAGGGGTCAATGCGAGGACCCACGGGCTGAATAATGTGATAGTCTTTGTAGAAAACATTATACAGCCGGCCGGTCCTCGAATTGCCCCCTTAATACTAGCAATGTAACTGTCGCCATTTGAAGTAATGTCAATCAGACTGCCAACATGGTCTCCTGTCAGTATGGATAGCAAGGTTGGCGGAATTCTTCTCTGTCGCTTTTTCACTAAATCTTGTTTCCTACGTGTCGGAATTGCAGCAATCAACATTCTCCTGTCACGGTAGCTATAGCGTATCCCACCCGCAAATATATCACATAGAATTGGATTCAGATTAAACATACACATACATACAGTAATAGTGATCTGACATGTATTCAATAAGTTTTGATGTTATTCAGTCCTTTATACAGTCTCTTTCTTTTTTCTCCACCAGATATTCTAATATAATATTTTTTCCGAACTCCTCACAGTGCGGTGTTACCATGTGTGGAAAATATAAAACCGAATAGTAATATTATGTAATATTTAATATCAATTAATTACCCCAAAGGATAGATCTAAACCACTAATCTTTAATTTGTGTTTAAATACTACCAGTATTATTCATACTTGCCAACCTTTGGCAAGCTAATACCGGAACATCCCAGGCAGGGAGCCGTGGTTGGAGGGCGGGGCGCAGTAATTTGCTTAATTTTGGCTCCGCCCTCATGACAAAATGGCGCGATTCAACGCGAATCGTGTCATTTTGAGGAGCATGTTGCCATATGCGGGATATTTGCCTGCTCTCCCGGGAGCCTGGGATACCTACCCGAATTTTGGGAGTCTCCTGGACATTCCGGGAGAGTTGGCAAGTATGGTATTATTACCACCACGTGGAATAGATGTAATTAATATTATTAATATTTATTTATAAGGCGCTACAAGGCATCCGCAGCGCCGTACAGAGACAAACAAAATCACAATACAATGGGAGACAGCACAGTACAGTAAACACAGCAACTCAGTACACTCAATGCACAGCTAGAGAGGGCGGGGAAGGGGGAGGGAGGATCCGAAAACGATGGGGCCCAAGAAGGGGGGCGCGGAAGACAGGGAGACCCCCAGTGGGGAGGAGGGAGCGAAAGTGGACGTGGGGTGGAGGACCTTTGAGGAGGAGGGCTAAGTAGCTGGTGAGCAGAGTTAGAAGTGGTGGAAACAGGAGGAGAGATGGCCCTGCTCAGAGGAGCGTACAATCTAAGGGGAGGGGTGGACAGACAGAGAGACGCGGGGGAGAGAGGGAGAGTAGGGGGACAGAGGCAGAAGATAAGGTAGGATGTTAAGTGGGAGACAGAAAGGCCCTAAGAAAAAGGTGGGTTTTTAGGGCCCGTTTGAAGCTGGACAGATTAGCGGAAGTTCTGATGGAGGGAGGGAGCTTGTTCCAGTGGAGGGGGGCAGCGCGGGCGAAGTCTTGGATACGCGCGTGGGAGGAGGTTATAAGGGGGGAAGAGAGGCGACGGTCAGAGGCAGAACGGAGAGGGCGGGATGGAGCATGAATAGAGAGGAGAGTAGAGATGTAGGGCGCAGTGGAGTTGGCGAGGGCCTTGTAGGTGAGTGTGAGGAGCTTAAAGAGGATTCTGAAGGGGAATGGGAGCCAGTGAAGGGCTAGGTAGAGACAAAATAGGAGCGGCGAGAGAGGAAAATAAGCCTAGCTGCAGCGTTAAGGACGGATCGAAGGGGATCGAGATGAGAGTGGGGGAGGCCAGTGAGGAGGAGGTTGCAGTAGTCCAGGCGGGAGATGATCAGAGAGTGGATAAGGCATTTGGTGGCATCTTGGGAGAGGAAGGGCCGGATGCGAGCGATGTTGCGCAGCTGGAAGCGGCAGGATTTAGCAAGAGAGAGGATGTGGAGGCCAAAGGAGAGAGAGGAGTCAAGGATGACACCAAGGCAGCGAAGTTGGGGGACAGGGGAGATAGAGGTGTTGTCGACAGTGATGGAGAGGTCAGAAGGGGATGGGGTATGAGAGGGAGGAAAAACTATGAGCTCAGTTTTGGCAAGGTTAAGTTTGAGGAATCGAGAGGACATCCAGGAGGAGATGGCAGAGAGGCAGGCGGACACCCTAGAGAGGAGGGAGAGAGATCAGGAGAGGAGAGGTATAGTTGAGTGTCGTCAGCGTAAAGGTGGTAGCTGAAGCCGAAGGAGCTGAAGAGTTCACCCAGGGAGGAGGTGTATAGAGAGAAGAGTAAGGGTCCCAGAACAGAGCCCTGAGGGACCCCGACTGGAAGGGTGGATGGGGGGGAGAGAGACCCAGAGGTGGTGACAGAGAAGGAACGGTGAGTAAGGTAAGAGGTGAACCAGGACAGGACTGGGCCGGAGAGGCCGAAAGACTGGAGGGTGTGAAGGAGGAGGGGGTGGTCAACGGTGTCAAAGGCTGCAGAGAGGTCAAGGAGGATGAGAAGGGAGAAGTGGCCCCTGGCTTTTGCAGAGAGGAGGTCATTGGTGACTTTAGCCAGGGCAGTTTCAGTGGAGTGGAGGGGGCGGAAACCAGACTGGAGAGGATCAAGGAGGGAGTATTCAGAAAGGTAGGAGGTGAGACGGCTGCAGACGAGCCTCTCAAGAATTTTGGAGGCAAAAGGGAGAAGAGATATGGGGCGATAGTTCGAGAGAGAAGTGGGGTCGAGATTAGGTTTCTTAAGAATGGGGGATACGAGAGCATGTTTGAAGGAGGAGGGGAAGATGCCAGTGGAGAGGGAGAGATTAAAGAGGTGAGCGAGGTGGGAGCAGGTGGTGGGGGAAAGGGAGCGAAGAAGGTGGGAGGGGATGGGATCCAGGGGGCAGGTAGTGGGGGGGGAGGATAAAATGAGAGAGTGGACTTCCTCGCCGGTGGTGGGACGGAAGGAGTGGAGGGGAAGGTGGTTGGGGGGGAGGACAGAAGAGTGGGAGGGGTGGAAGAGAGAGTGGAGGAGGAGATTTCAAGTCGGATGGCCTCGATTTTAGAGGAGAAGAAGGAGGCGAAATTAGAGGCAGTCAGGGAGGAGGGGGTGGGGGGAGGGGAGGGGGCCAGGAGAGTGCTGAAGGTGGCAAAGAGGCGGCGGGGGTTAGAGGACTGGGAAGAGATGAGGGATTTAAAGAAAGATTGTTTAGCGAGTGAGAGGGCAGAGCTGTAGGATGAAAGGATGAATTTAAAGTGGAGGAAGTCAGCCAGGGAGCGGGATTTTCTCCAGTGACGTTCGGCGGAACGGGAGCATTTTTGGAGGAAGCGGGTAAATTTGGAGTGCCAGGGTTGGGGTTTGGAGCAGCGGGGGTGGACGGAGTGGGCAGGGGCGACCGCGTCCAGAGCGGAGGTGAGGGTGTGATTGTAGAGGGAGACCGCCTGGTTGGGGCAGGCCTGGGAGGAAAGGGGAGAAAGGAGGGTATCGAGAGAGGAGGACAGAGAGGCAGGGTCAAGAGCATCGAGGTTGCGTATAGACAGAGTAGGTTTGGGCGGGGGGGGGGGGAGCAGGAGAAGAGGAGAGAGAGAAGGAGAGGAGATGGTGGTCGGATAGAGGAAAGGGAGAGATGGAGAAGTCGGAGAGATTACATAGGTAGGAGAAGACAAGATCAAGGGAGTGACCAAGGCAGTGGGTAGATGAGGAGGTCCATTGGGTGAGACCAAGGGAGGAAGAGAGGGTGAGCAGTTTGCTGGAAGCAGGGTAGGTGGGGTTGTCGATGGGGATATTAAAGTCACCGAGAATGATTGAGGGGAGATCGGAGGAGAGGTAGTGAAGAAGCCAGCTAGCAAAGTTGTCAAGGAAGAGGGAGGTGGGGCCAGGGGGGCGGTAGATGACAGTGACGCGGAGATGGATGGGGTAGAAGAGGCGGATGGAGTGAGCTTCAAAAGAGGAGAAGGAGAGGGAGGGTTCAGGGGAAATGACAAGAAAAGTACAGGTGGAGGAGAGGAGGAGGCCAACTCCACCGCCAGGGCGGGCACCAGGCCTGGCGGAGTGGGTGAAGGAGAGGCCACCATAGGAGAGGGCAGCGGGGGAAGTAGTATCAGAATCGGAGAGCCAGGTTTCAGTAACGGCAAGAAGGTTAAAGGAGTTGGATAGAAAGAGGTTGTGGATAGCAGTCAGCTTGTTGCGGACGGATCTGGCATTCCAGAGGGCACAGAAGAAAGGGGGAGAGGAGAGGGGGGAAATGGGGATGAGGTTAGCAAGATGAGCAGCGCGCGGGGGATGGCGGGGAGGAACGGGAGAGGTAGGGCGGGGGGAGAGTATGGGTATGGAGTGAGAGCGGGGAGGCATAGTAGGGAGAGAGAGTAACAGAACAGTGAGATAGTGGGGACAGTGAAAAACAGGTAAGAACAAAGGCAGGAAGACAATGAAAAGGTGGAAGATAATAACGAATTATGGCGTGGAGGGCATGGAACAACAGTACAGTGAGATAATAAGAACAATGAAGACAGGTAAGAATGATAGCAGAACAGTAAGATAATAAGGACAGCGGATAACAGGTAAATATAAGCAGGGAGACAATAAAAAGTTTAATAAAGAGTAATAAAAAGTTTCTTTCTGTGGTGAACACCCCTTTAGAAATGCACTTACTTTCAAATGCTAATATGAGTTGCCTTTAAATTATATAATTACCAACAGGTGTATTGAAGTTTCTTTTCATTCATGTGTTCTTGCATGCTCCCAAGTTTAGTGCATAGAAAAAAGTAAGGAACAAAATCTAGGGTGAGAGCCTCACAATCATTCACAATTTTATTTCATATAAAATCAAAAGGTAAAATATCAATAATTTTAATATGCAATAACCATCTATTGCTTAAATTAGAAATACACTATTATCCACGCAAGTACATTCCTACCAGAGCTTTATGATGTGTTCACAGGGGCGAACGGAGGATTGTCGGTCGGGGGGTTTGACCCCCCCCAAAAAAAAAACCCCGCGAGAGCTGTTTCTTCAGTGCTGTCCTATACAGCAGCCGCGGCGCTGTCTAAGAAGCGTCCGCGGCGGTGCTGTATACACTACAGCACCGCCGCGGACGCTTCTTTGACAGCGCCGCAGCTGCTGTATAGGACAGTGCAGCTATAGCGGCCACTTAGTAAGCGCAGGGGGGTTTCTGGAGACTTGGAAACCCCCCCTGCGTGCGCCACTGGTTCAGTATTTAGAAAATGTTTTAATTGTCCACAAGCTTGGTTGTCCTTTTTCACAGCTTCAGCATTCATATAATGGGAAACAAAATAAAAAAAAACTCATGCCTTATCTCGTTCCTTTGTTATCAATCGAGAAACTGAAATTCCAGAGAATCATCCTATATTGAATCCGCATTGGCTTCTAGCTACTTTCACTATTACTTATCTTCAAGGTAAAACATTAATCACGTCTAGTCTTCAATAAGGGTTACTACAGTGGACACATTATTCTTGGTTTGCGGATATACAATCAGCAATGCCTAGATTCCATATCAGCATGGATTTTATTACTGACCTTCCCTCCTACATATATTATCTTGTTGGCCACTTCTCTAAGATGGTTTACTTTGTTCCACTAATAAATTAATTATATTTTATTAACCAATTTATACCACTGACTGTTATAAAGGGAATGAGCTAGAAGAGCATTGTGTTTGATGGAGAACATGCAGCCACTCATCTTTAAAAAAAACAACAGGTTATATAAATTCTGAGGAGAGTCTATAGCTTTCAATGAAAGAGCACAATAATAACATTTTAAGTTCCTCCAAAATATAAATCACCATATTATAAAAACTGTAACAAACTCAAATTAAATCAAGAAACACCACTAACACACATAGGAAAAGAAACGTTAACAACCAGTTGTCTCAGTTGTTTCTGTAGTGTAGTGGTTATCACGTTCGCCTAACACGCGAAAGGTCCCCGGTTCGAGACCGGGCAGAAACAGTTTTGTTTTCTATGTATTTACAACAAGTCTGTACTCACTATTTTATCGTGTGAACTGGCTTACCTACAAATGCCTTTTAAATATAATGTGAACAGATTGCGTGGTATAACAATTTATGTTTTTTCTAGAGTTTATTTTTTAAATGTGAAATGACGTTTATTCTTTATACGATGCTGAAGTATAATTTTATATGTAAGTGACTTAATATATTTGTTTTTAAGATTGCCAGAACTATTAATAGCCTTGCAGAAGAGGACAACAGTGATGTTTACATTTGCACAGTTAGCTGTACAGAGCAGAGTAGCAGAGTAAACTCTGACTAGTAACGTTGACAGCGAATCCTTGTGTTTTTTTTGAGAATAGATAGTTATATATTTTATTAACATTTTAGTCATATCATCTAACCTAAAGCAGAGTGGCGCAGCGGAAGCGTGCTGGGCCCATAACCCAGAGGTCGATGGATCGAAACCATCCTCTGCTATTTTTGTTTTATTTATTTATGTTTAATTATTATTAGTGA
This sequence comes from Mixophyes fleayi, assembly GCF_038048845.1. NCBI lineage: Eukaryota > Metazoa > Chordata > Amphibia > Anura > Limnodynastidae > Mixophyes > Mixophyes fleayi. The sequence goes on along the minus strand of NW_027445889.1, from coordinate 191,737 downwards.
CATGCTTTCTCATTTAGCAATAAAATTATATTTTCACTGAATCATTTAGGAAGATACAATGATTTTATTTATAAATATATATATATATATATATATATATATATATATATATATATATATATATATATATAGTCTTTCAGGTTAATGATCTCTTCTATATTTGTAGTTGAACTGTATTATTCCAGAATGTATGCTTTATGTCTTTCCTAATATACTTATCTTTATTTATTTCTCTATATATTGCACAGTATTGCAATAATTGCAAAGCATGAAGCTGAATGAGAGCACTGTGTACGGTCACTCCTTGAGACGTGTGTCTTCAGTGTCCATGTCTATCATGTAACCACTGTTATGTTCTGTCTATGCCTAAGAGAAGCTGGGGATGCACAGAATTCATTTTGGGAGGGTTGTGAGAAACGTAATTGATCATCATACCACTGTCAGTAGTGGACCTTTACTTGTACTTATATGACCCAGCGTTATAACGAGATACCCCTCTCAGAGGATACTGATGTTTGTCATGAGGTATTCCTTCCTAAACGGCTGTTAGTAACTGTGGTTAAATATATTGATGTTCTAAAAACAAAATAACAAGCATCCGTTTACATAGAGGCAGACTAACATTTTCCGAATATTCCAATGGCTGTATATACTGATTCATACTATTTATTTATTGCACTCTTCCAAGACCTTTATTGACACATATCATTTACAGATCTGTCTTTCATTATAGGGTGGGGAGAGCCAAGCTTACACAGTGTTTCTGTAGTGTAGTGGTTATCACGTTCGCCTCACACGCGAAAGGTCCCCGGTTCGAAACCGGGCAGAAACAGTTTTGTTTTTTTTTAGTATATTTATGCATGACGAGTAGTTTCACAGTGCAACCTTCTGTTTTATTGAAGAATGGCATTACTACAGGGGCTCATATGATCCTCAACGAGCAAATGAATGAACCAGCTAAGTGAGATAAGATATTATAACAAAACTATGGTAATTTCTGGTGAATTAGTACATTAATTTACTTACTAATATTATAGAACAAAATATAAATCTTATACAGCATATTGTGGTTTAAAAATCAGGGTGCTGGGCTGTCAGAATATTGTTGATCAGGGAAACCCTCCCAGCTTTATTGCTTTACATGACTAAGGTGCCATTAGGGCTTGTGTAGACCCTCTTCTTTTAGTAGATGTTAACTAAGCAGTGTTTACAGCCTCTTTTAACACCTCAGATGTTGGATCCATTTGAGGATATAGACAATAGTTTGCAATTATGGCTATAGTTCTGGGTTAATGATTATAGTCCTCTTCATAACAAAAAAACACTCAACAACTGTTTAAACAATCAAAAGCATCCTACGGGCAGTGTTTAAGATATTATGAGGAAGAGTCACTGGCCTCCGCAGCGGGCCAACCTTTATTGCATAATGCCAGGGACCCCTGTGTTATAACAATCTCCATCTGATATTTGTCATTGCCCAGGAGCTGTGTGAGGGAACAATCTACTGCATGTCCATGACCTAGTAGCTCTCAGACTTGGGTCTTTGGTGGGCACTGGGGATCACTTGTGTATATGGGGTGAGATGGCTGAAGCTTCTGCGGACATTTCCTGAGGGTGGCAATTCGAAACCTTGTACAAAGCACCTGGTCGATGGACAGACTGCTACCACTACCAAAACCAGTCACAATAGGGGATCCCTTACTATGTGGGGTACAAATACCAAGCCATGTGCCTGCCCATAACATAAAGGTATGCCAATCAACACAAGGAAATGTATCTACTGTCCTTCTAGTACCTTGGGAACACAACCAGACGCAAAAGGAGACACAACCAAATTCTGCAAAACACTAATCGGCCAGCACAGACTGAGAGTTTCAGTACCCTTTGGTCTAGTCAAGAGCTGCTAAAAAGACTCACTTGGAACAATACTAAAAATACCCTGGAGACTTCACATTGATATGTGATTGCCAAAAGTGGGATGACATTGGGCTTAGTCACTGCCATTGGCAGAGGAGCAAACAGGAAAAGGACTGCTCAGCTGAATCCACCATCTGGATGATGGGTGTTTTCTCTATAGGGGTTGTGTAGTGGTGCAAGTTGGTTGAACCACTGGTAAATTTGAAATTTTTTTATTAATGTTTGAAGTTTTCAATGGTAGTTTCCTACGTGTACAATTTACCCACTAAGAGGTACTTGGTAGTAGGGAATAAGGTTGGACATGGTCTACTGTATTGAGGAGAGCAGGGGAGCCAACATCCAAAAGAGCATTATCAACTATAATACCAGCTGTTTCTGTGGAATACAGTGTATATTGAAGTGAGTCTAAAATAGATTTAAAATAGACTATGGTGATATGCACCAATCGTTCAAGGAGTTTAGAAGCTAAAGGAAGGCCACTTTGTACAGATTCCTATGGCTAGTCATTATTGCAGAGATTTACTGTCAGCCCACTTTACACAGGCCCTTTGTATTGGACAAATCCCCACACCACAAATCTCCCATTCCACTTAACTTTTGTGAAGGGGGATTGTGACCCAGTGGTGCTGTGTTCTGGACTTCCATGTAACATACGTGTTGTTCAAGAAGCTTTACAGAAATCCTATTGCTATAAGTATTTCTTTGCTTTGTTTCTTTTTACAAAGAAACATTCAAAGCACTAAATGACCCTGAAACATTATAATACTGCATATGCCACATGGAGGTTACAAGGTACTTAGAGAATGCCATTGGGACCACTTGGCCAGGGTACCAGTGGTGTACTAGTTGTGCACCTCCACTTCCACTTATTCAGCTTGATAACTTGGATCTCCTAGGACCATCATCATCATCGTCATCATCATCATTTATTTATATAGCACCACTAATTCCGCAGCGCTGTACAGAGAATTCATTCACATCAGTCCCTGCCCCATTGGAGCTTACAGTCTAAATTCCCTAATATAGACACACACTCACACACAGACAAAGACAGAGATGGAGACAGACAGACAGAAAGGGAGACAGACAGACAGAGACAAGGGTCAATTTTTGATAGCAGCTAATTAACCTACCAGTATGTTTTTGGGAAGATACACTTGCTTATTTTCTGATAGTCTGAGATTGCTGTGGAGTGAACTTGTTAAAGACCCAGCTTCTAAATAATGCCTTGTATCTGGTTTAGTTTATGCCAGCCTGACTCTTGTCCAGTTCAAATGTTAACCCTATTGGATAAATTGATTTCAGTGTATGTCTCGTATACTACCATGTTTATAAATCTGTATTTACAAGCAACAGTGGAATGATGATAGTTGTTTCTTATGCCACCTGTAGCTAAGAAGGTCAGTTCCACTATAAGACTTTGCAGAGGACCATTTGTGGTACAGCCAGGCACACTATCTAATAATATGACCATGAACACAAAGCAGAATCTGGCCATCCATGGACATATGGTGTCATAGCTTGCTGCTAAAGTGAAGGACACCATAACCTGTCCTTGAAAGCACCAGTCTTGGTGTCTTTGCAACATTAAAGGACTGAACATCCTTCCTTCTAATTTGGGAGCCAGAGAAACACAGTGTGCAAATGCCTCACTTACCATTTTTTGGTCAACAGTTGCGCTGACCCACATGTATCTGGTCTGTATGCCCTCTGTGTGGTCAAGGGGCTGCCCCTTTACTGTCGTACCTCATCACCCCAAGTGTTTCCAGTTCAGAGCTACTTTTACATGGATAATTACATTCTATCTAAAAACTGAGAAGTGTCTAGCACTGATGCTCCTTCTATCCTTCTACTGGTGGAGCTGTTGCCTTACAAAGGCTTATGAAAGTAATGGGAGATACCTGTAGCTGATTACTGAGGGTAACTGTTGCATTATTGGTCAGTCTCATTTACATCCATGTACTCAGGTTCTCACAGTTGGAGCTGTAGAATGTGTGGGGTTTGAATATGAAGCAATTTACCCAGTTTTTCCACCTCCCACTCTACCCGGTCCCCAAATAAACATTCTTCAGCCCACCCCCCCCAACCTATTGCTTGTACCTGAACCTTCCAGACATAGTCTGTAGAACTGTACCATCGGGAAGACTGTAGGGGTAAACATACCGGCTTCCATCTACATATTGCTACATACAGCAGAGCATGCAATGTTCATGCAAGCTACATTAGATATGCCTAATTAATGTAGACAGGTCAATATGCAGGCACTGACATTGTTGACAAAACATGGACTGGTCTTTATGTATATGTTTGTATATATATATATATATATATATATATATATATATATATATATATATATATATATATAATGTTATGTATATAAATAGGATTCCCCCCAGCTATTCATATATTTTTCATTTGCGCAATTACCAATATTGATAATCTGTTTTGTCCCAGTAAATAAACACACACACTACAATAAAATAATTGTCAGCCTAGTAACCAGGGAATTTCATCGAGCTAACTACAGTTTTAAATTATGTCTATATGCGCATTTATCCCATGAAAATTACATTGGAGTTACCGATTGTCAATAAGCTATCACTGATCTTGGTGATTAACTCTCTTTTGCCTACATAGCTAAGAATATGTGGACTTCACTTTCAACCAGCCCTCATATCTCTTTCACTCCTCCCCTCTCTTCTTGTCTGTGCTTTTCAAAAGGTTCAGTCAGATGATGGATGCTGCAAGTTCTTATGATGAACTGTTAAAGATTTTTCCTTTTGGGAAATAATATTACATGTCTTGCGAGCAGGGAAGGACAGAAGTTAAGGTTTTAAAATATAAAACTGCATATCTTGAGGAGAAGATCAGGTAAGGACCAAATAGTCATGGGCTATTCATAATTCTGTTTGGAAACAGGGAAAATTGCACGCTGGATTTGAACTTTTATTGATTTTTGGAAAAGGCATCATATTTAAATGGTTTGGTGCTCACTGATTTAAATATGTTATTGGGTACTTTTGTTTATGTAAGACACAAACTTCTTTCAACTATTAAATTAGGGAAATATGAAGAGATAAAGTAAATCCCTTTGTTTCCCATGTTTTGAATTTAGTAAAATTTGTAAGGAGGTTGTTGTATCACCTTAATAGACATCAACAAAAAGATATATGTTCGTCTGTAAAAGTTGTTGTCATTTTTTTGCTACATGTTTTGCGGGAGATATGTCATTCAAACTGTCTTCCTATAGTAGATCATTGTTGTTGCTGAAGTGTGAGATCTTAATATACCCCAGGGGCGATGTGTTTTAATCAGTGAAGACACAACACGACAAAAGAATATTGAAGTAGCTGGTTCAAGTAATTTCTGAAGGACTATTTAAATGATAAAAAAGGAGCACTTGGCAAAATGAATTAAAACTATAATGGTAAATGTTTGTTGAAATACGATTAGATAAGAGTGTGATTTTTTAAGAGCATCTTGTAAGATTTGTCCTTAACAAAAAAGTTGCTCTTTCTCAATCATTTTATTTTAATTGTAAATACAACATAAAATAACATGTGCATATCTCAAATTATTATAACAAAATTGATGATTATATAAAAATTTTTAAATATAAATAAGACAAAAACTCATTTTAGTCTAGTTTTATTACAGTGCTATATTTTGTGAAAACAAAAATATTTCATATATGTGAGCATTCTGACAATTATAAAACAATTAGGAATACTGATTATCTATCACATCAACTGAAACCTATCATTGATTAAACAACCATTTTCAATGCCATATCAACCTTATTGTATTAGTTTGAATAATGAAAACTGGCTAGTGTGCAGCAAAGCAAAAACATTTTAAGAACAAACTATGCATACTTTATTGTATAGCTTAATTAGTTTAAAGATTGATTCATATTTGTACTTTTTATAGTTATGTAATTAATATGTAATTTTGTTTCATCAAACACAAATATTATAAGACATTTTATACATTTGTGAATAGGTATAAAGGAGCAATATTAGCATATATACCATGTCCTTTGATAATTATCATGTTTTTGGTAAGAATTAGATTTTTATTTTCACTTTTAGTTATCACGTAGTTGCCTTCTGCTATATAACAAGATAATCTAAAAACATTATCTGGATTTCTAAAACATTTAAAAGCAAAGACATAGAGGAACATGCTGTTATAAAGCTTTTATATTAATATTATTTTTATTATTATAATAATTTTTTTATTTTTTAAATCCAGCATGTAAACATATTCAGTGGTCGCAGAAATTAATCCGACAATAGAAACAATATCAAAAACTTTCCTCCTTTACAAGTCATTACAGCATTGGGAACCTTTTTTTTATATCAAATTATTTTTTTGTTAGGTTGTTCTTATTAATAATATTATCACTGGTATTAATTAAATGCTTACAGTATTATTGTAAACTCTTACACTATTATGTGGAAAGAAACAGTCACCATAATTCAATCTCTATTTGATCATGTCCTATGGTCTATTTTCTATTTTGTACAAAATATTTTTATTTGAAAATTTACACATAAAATAATAAAAATTACTAGCAAGAATTCTCTAATCTATTCTTTTGGGAAAAGGTGGCTAAAATGTAATAAAATAATAATCAAACGATGTCGACATAGGAATTTACTTTTTAAATACAATATATTAATACACTATTTTGGGGTACATTTCCAATCGAGCTATTTGATTAAACTATATTTATACTATTATAAATACCAACGGCTTAATAAAGGGAATTATACTATTTATTATACAATTAAAATTAAATAATTAATAGTAAATAAGGCTTCATCAAGCATTATATTCTTTATTAATGTGTTTTTATTCAAGACAATATTCTTTTACATTGCTGCATTTCTGCTTCCCAGCTTTTGCATGTACACTCTTTTTTGGAGTTTGTAGATTCGACAACAGATTAAATATATCAGCTATGTATATAGAATTACATTAACATATATCTATGTCTTTCTTGATTGATGACACAGAGGAATGTATGTGATGAAATAACAAATAAAGTACTATTTTAGTGTTCCTACTTACTACCAGACAACTAGTTTCACTGCATTCAAGAAAAATCAGGCAGAGCTTATATCAGGTTTGATAACCAACAATGAAAACCTTGTCTACAATATCAATTATTTTACAAGAATATTTGGTGTGTACCATATGGAAGAAGGTAATTTTGTTTACCTTCCTGCCACAATCGACGCTGTTTTTCAGGTGTTGGACGCAATCACAGAATAAATACTTTACCATGAAGACAGAAAATATACCCTCTTCGTGCCAGGAACATTCCCCATATATTGGACTTGGTAAGTTATTCCCATCTTTAAAATATAAAAGTTAGTAATGCTGTATTTTACTACTCATTAATGGTGGGCTCAGAGCTTATGATTGAATCTATGTCTGGTAAATGTGTCTTTTTTTTCTATCTTTAACACGCTTATCTGGTTATGATAAACGTCAATCATGTTTGCCATCATTTTTCTTTAAATGAGGGGCAAGGTACAAATACTGCATGATGCGTTGGTTAGTACGGTGACACAGTGGTTAGCATTCTGCCCCACAGTTCTGGGGTCATGGATTGGATTACGACCTGAGTCATATCTGTGTGTGGAGTCTTTGGGGTAAATTTTCTAAACTGGGGGTTTGAAAAAGTGGAGATTTTGCCTATAGCAACCAATAAAATTCTAGTTATCATTTATTTAGTACATTTAATACAATGACAGCGAGAATCTGATTGGTTGCTATAGGCAACATCTCCACTTTTTCAAACCCGCAGTTTAGTAAATATACCCCTTTATGTTATCCCTGTTTGCACGTGGGTTTCCCCTGGGTGAAAAACATACCGGTAGTTTAATTGGCTTCTGACAAAATGGTCCCTAGTCTGCATGTCCGTGTGTGGTATGAGATTTAGACTGCAAGCTACAATGGGGTGAGGACTATATATTCCCTGTACAGTGCTGAGTAATATGAACGGTACTCTATAAATACACTATAATAATGTCCAGCTGATGATAATGACTCTACATACTTTTGTCTTGCTCATTGGTTTACATTTCATTAAGACTTCACTTCCAATGTGTCACTATATGCTTCACTTGTTAGGGTTAATTGTTTGTACTGCTAGGCTCTTTGGCTTTTAGCCAGAATGGTTGGTCTTTGATAGTATTTCACTTCAAGATGTCTGTTAAATGAACATTTTTTTATGTATTGCTAATTGTCACATTACTAATCAATAAAACATGGACATACATAATTCTATTCACTAAACTTTATATAATTCTATATTTGTGAATGATTTTGGTTGACGTTATCTAGCTCTAGGAGTAGAGTGTAAGTTCTTGTTCTACCAAATAATTATGACTTATGCATTGTCGTTCTGTTCTCTAAATGTATATAATAATAGTGCAGATATTATAATTTTATTTGCAGAAGTAAAAACTAAATGGCAATAGAATCTTGTACAACTGACTATTGACTGCAGATAGAGGCTGTAATTAGACCATAACCCAATCAAGAAATATCCATTGACTGCGATGAGTGAATGCAGAATACACAGTGAGCTTATAATCATTTCCAGGGACAATAAATTACACTTAAGGCGGACACTTTGGAAAACTACAATAATTGCGATTTGGAATGAATTTAGAGAAGGACGATCTTAGCCTTGTGTGCAGACACCAAATATGGTGCCTATCGCATTAGCCACAGATCGTAAGCCAGAGGTTATTGGACTATTTTGTACGGGAGCCAGCTTCAGGACTATTAATGACTTTACGGTACAAGTTCATATAGTGTTAATAGGCTCTTTTAAACTAAAACCAGCTGTTAATAAATAATACTTTTATAGAATCATATAAGAATATGAGTAAATAGTTATAAGTTGGTTTTAATTTTGCGTAAAGAAATTTATGCAAATTCACCCAAACGGACATGGTGATCCACTGTTGGATCCTGACACATGTTAGGAATCCCTGAACTATGCAAGCGGTGTCCTGTTCCTCAGCAGCTATGTAAAGCACTGCACAACTAAGACCATGCACACGTTAAAGACCCATAGGATTACCTTGAGTTAGCCGCCCATGTGTCCTGTCATTTTTAAAAACCAATTTGGTTATAGAGTTGATTGGCAAAAAATTATTTTGTAGATGGGCCCAAAATGTACCACAATCCACATGCAGAGCTGATCGGGGTCAATCAGATATCAATATGTGTTGGTGGTAAATGATCATGATCTAACAGTGTATGTTTTCATCATCTGGCCTCATTGTTTATACACCACGGTATCCGGCCAATCTGTGTATATGGACAGATTGGACAAGGTTCTGGTCAACTGGTTGCTCAGGCAGGAATTATCCTCCACTTTAATAAATAGAGATAAAGAAGGGCTAGATTTACTAAACTGCGGGTTTGAAAAAGTGGAGATGTTGCGTATAGCAACCAATCAGATTCTAGCTGTCATTTCTTTAGCACATTCTACAAAATGACAGCTAGAATCTGATTAATTGCTATAGGCAACATCTCCACTTTTTCAAACCCACAGTTTAGTAAATCTAGCCCGAAGTATAAAATAAGACTTCATAAAGTCAAATAATGACCTTTTACAAATAATAGACGCTGTTTTTGCACCAATATTACCTACATGTAATTTAAACAAATCAAAATAATAATAATATTAATAATAATAATAAAAATAATAATAATAATTCTATCTACAATGGTTTCTCTTTCAAGCTTACTCCTGATATATTTTATTACGTTGGTTACTATGATGAATGCTATTTTCAAATAAAAATGCTTGCATTACATTCATTCATACAGCACAAGTATCAGTAATTTGCACCGCAGACACTGCAAGGAGTTAACATGTCGAGGTTACAGAGTTGAAACTCACTCCAGTTGTGTTTGCACTGAAGATTGACTTTATGAAGGTCAAGTTTAGCCTTGTGTACATAGGATGGATAGTCTCTCTGCCTCCACATTTCAAATGCTTCATCACTAACTTTGAAGGAGTGCCAGAGATGAACTAGCAGATAAAATCAGATACAAAACCTACATGCTCTTGTTTCCTGTGGTAAACAGATCTGTTTGGGATTTTACACTTGAAAAACAGAATAGTATAGTGACAGCGATTTCTGGAGAATACGTCTGATGTACAGAAGCCGATCCAATCTATTAAGTGTGGCATAAAAATGAACTATCCCTAATTTCAAGGGGACAGTGCCAGGTTTTAAAGATTTGTCTATAGAAAGGTCCCGATTTTTCAGTATTGATCAACTTTGTTAATGTTCTGTATATTAAAAGCATGTATCACTAGCTTTCTTATTTTTTTCTTTATGCATTAATCATTATTGAAGAAGGATATTTAAAATGTAAACTACATTTAGTTATCATGTAATGATACATATTGTAGTGCACCGAGTTTCCCAAAGGTGTTCAGTCCCTTTCACTGTGTGGCAGAAGACACAACTTCCAGAGAAAAATATCTATCTATCTATCTATCTATCTATCTATCTATCTATCTATCTATCTATCTATCTATCTATCCCTCCCGTAGCTTTTCACGGTGTGGCAGAAGACACAACTTCCAGAAAAAAAATATCTATCTATCTATCTATCTATCTATCTATCCCTTCCGTATCCATCTATCTATCTATATATCTATCTATCTATCTATCTATCTATCTATCTATCCCTCCCGTAGCTTTTCACGGTGTGGCAGAAGACACAACTTCCAGAAAAAATCTATCTATCTATCTATCTATCTATCCCTATCTTTCTAATTTGTATCTATCTATCTATCTATCTATCTATCTATCTATCTATCTATCTATCTATCTTTCTCATATATATCTATCTATCTATCTATCTCATACCTTTATATGTATGTATGTATGTATGTATCTATCTATCTATCTATCTATCTATTTTCTCATATGTTTCTATCTATCTATCTATCTATCTATCTATCTATCCCTCCTATAGTTTTTCACGGTGTGGCAGAAGACACAACTTCCAGAAAAAAAATATATATCTATCTATCTATCTATCTACTGTTTTTATAACTATAAATTCTTGTAATTATGATAGGACATCATGTTTGTTTGGTGCAATATCAGATTGTGTGGATTTCAACTATAGAATTTATTTTGCTTCCAGTATATTTACCGTAGTAGAGTAGATCCCAGTTTGCCAGATTATCACAGCAGACAACAGCCAGGAAAAGCTGAGATTGCCGAACAGATATATGTCAATAATTTGATGTCTCTTGCATGGATTTTGAAAATAATTGTTTTCATTTGTTCTTTCTTCCATTGAAATAATTGTCTGATAGTGCTACAAGTGACGGCATTACTATAAACGGTAGTATAGTGGACGGCCAATACACATTGAGGATTTATTGGTTTTAAAACTCCATGTTATTTCAGACCACAAGATGAATGAAATGTGTGCAGGTTGCAGTAACACCATCTCCGACCGGTTCCTGCTGAGAGTGAATGACAGATCGTGGCACGAGTGCTGTGTGAAGTGTACAGTCTGCCTGCAAATCCTCTCTGGGACCTGCTATTATCGCAACCGGCAATTGTATTGCAAAGAGGACTATGAAAAGTAAGTGGAACAGTTGCTTGCAAACATCACCGGCGCTCATTTTCATGCACAGATTGCATCAAGATGAGACAGCAAAAATATTCAATGTTAACTAAATAGAGTTTAATGAAATACTTGTGTAACCAGTGGTCTAAGTGCAGATTTAGAAGTGGCGATATGGAAAATGTAATGGGAATGTAAGTGAATGGAATTTTATAGTTTTACAATGGAGGCAGTAGGAGAAGTGGCAGTATGGCAGACCACCGTATACACCAACATTTCAACCACAGCGTGTAACACAAATCAATAGTGGCTATTTCTTATAATACAGTAGTTGAAAATTTGCACCATGCAGCAACCAATCTGCTAATAGTTACCGGTACATTCAATCTAGTGCAGAGTCATGCATCTAAGTGGGGTTCAAAAATTTTATTTCTGGGGTCCTCTGTTTGTGACTTCAATACCTTTTACCTCAAGCTGACAGTTTTGGGGTTCCAGAATAAAGACACTTACTGAAAAAGTTGAGCACCCCTTCTCAAGTACAAGGTAGATTAATGAATGCAACCTATGTGCAGTCTAAATATATAAATATATAGTGGTCATAGTTGAAATTTATTAGGGGTGGTATGTGGTATGGAAGATGTAAGTGAATGAAATGTAATAGTCTCATAATGAACCCAGAGAAATGGTATATATATATATATATATATATATATATATATATATATATATATATATAGATAGATATAGATATATATATATATATATATATATATATATATATAGATATATAGATATATATAGATATAGATACATAGATAGATCTATCTATCTATCTAACTATCTATCGATAGATGTGTAGATATGTATAGCTATGTATAGATAGATCTACCTGTCTATATATATATATATGCATATGTCAGAAGAAGATATGAAGTAGGCGCCTTCTTTAAATTACAATTTTCAAATAATATGCATACCAGAAAGAGGATGGTAATAGACACTTCAGTCACTGGTTATGTTGACTTGATGATTTGTCTGTATATCGGGAAATCCTCTCATGAACATCAGGAAAAACTGGATTCTCTCACAAAAAAGCAGAAAGAAATCACATCATTGTGTAGTAACATCTACTGTGTGGAATCCTCCACCATAAACCACTCCACAGTAAATATGCGTACCAAAAGAATATATAATGTGAGCTTATCTGAGTTATGGTGTGTCTTCTTACAAAATAATGGATCTCTCAACAGTTGTTTGTATATATGGTCCTTCTGGATATCAAGTCATAGTTTGAAATGTCCTTCCCCACAGCATATAGACAGGGTGTTACTTTGTCACCCTGTCTTTTTTTTTGCCCTGACACAGTAACACCCTGTCTGTATGCATGTATGTATGTATCTTCTTCTGACATCATTTTCTATACTTCTGGATTAACCTACCAGTTTTGAAGCAGTGCAGGCACATGTACATATGGGACTTATCTTCATATGAATTACTAATTTGTTTGTATCAGATATCTAGTGAAGCGCCAATTGTATTCATATCTATATTGTTCTATATATATACATTTATGAATAGAAAAGCTATGTAGCAGATATTGCTGTCTCTACAGCATTAGGACTATCAATCAGTGTGATGAGGTTTACATGACATGGTATGTTAGAGAATTTAGACTGTAAGTTCCAATGGGGCAGGGACTGATATGTGTGAGTTCTTTGAACAGCGCTTTGGAATTAGTGGCACTTTATAAATTGTTGATGATGATTAGTATGGTGCTGGTTTATATTTGGAAGCATATATAACACAAGTTAACCCGTGCATGATACTCATGCATTCTAGTCAAATCAAGCTACTTAAGGTGTTAAAAAGGTTCTTGTCATGCATTTGGGCCATAGCCCAGGCCTCCTCAGGGAAGAGCGTTACTTCCCGACGTAAGCGCCCTTTTTTAACGTGGTTTTGTCCACATGTCACCACCTTATCATTCTTCTCCATCACCTCATCCTTCATTTTCATCACCACATCTATCCAGATGTCTATCCAGACACAGGGATCTCTCTCAGCGGTCCTGAGTATCACACTCCTCTCACTCTGTCACCCCCGGCAACCACCAACCACTCCCAACTGTCACTTCTCCTTCAAGAAATATATATATATATATTTTAAATCTTTATAAACACTTTTAACAATTAACAAATTAAATTAACAAATTAAAAACATCTTAGTATACCAAATTGCAGCCCTTTCTGAATTTTTTTTTCCACACACACTAAGAATTTAGTAGGTCAGTGTATAACTCCGCCCAGCAGGTGGCGCTGCAGCTTGGTTTTATTTTTTCCACACACACACAGACAGACTAACACACACCACTAGACATTTATATTATAGATAATAATACTGATGTGTAAAAAAAAGGAAAATATTCCCTGACCGGGAATCGAACCCGGGCCGCGGCGGTGAGAGCGCCGAATCCTAACCACTAGACCACCAGGGAAGGTGCTGTTCCTTTGTTGTGTGATTTCCAGCTATATGTGGTATAAATGAGGTTAGGCTTATGCATAGGCTATTTCCCCAGGAAGCCAGGGGAATTTTAAATATATACTCACTCTGGCAGCAGTTATATTGCAAGTAACATTGCTTGTAATTCAGTGCAGTAAACCAATCTATGTACACAAACTTTTTTTTGTTAC